>NC_134408.1:23443353-23743353 GCF_038048845.1 Mixophyes fleayi
GCTTCAATGGGGCAGGGACTGATGTGAGCGAGTTCTCTGTACAGCGCTGCGGAATCAGTGGTGCTATATAAATAAATGATGATGATGATGATGATACCATGTTTCTGCTAGTTGGGTATGGCTATTGGAGACTGAACCAAGAGAGGGCCTGGTTCTCCCTTCCCATATGTAACTATGGGAATGACAGAGATCCTCTCTTCTAGCGGGAATAGTTGCTAGTTGATTGCTGACACTGGCTTGTACACAGAACGTATATTTTAGCTTCCCTTACAAATCCACCATTTTGCAGAGTAATAAATTTCCCTTAGTGTTGAAGATCAAAGTTAATTGGTTAATCACTGCTTAATTAGAGCAATCCCAACACTCTGTATTATCAGCAGTCCTCAAGGACTTACTGAAAGTCTTCCCTCCCTGCTTAACCCTTATGTAAGCGGTTTAAAAAGTATTGTCTTAAATGGTTGCATGCATATTATATGAGTAACGGATTAGGAATACCAGAGGAGATCATTGGCTCGAAGGACCTTTTGGTCTCATGCTTCAAACAGCCTTTGTAGCAATCTGTGGGTGACAGCAGAGACACTGCTCAACTTTTATGTTTTATCCTTAAATCAACTTTCCCCGAGATCTTTGACAGCCATGTTACCAAAACACTTCCTACAGGACTGTTTGAGGTGCTGTCAGGACTCTGTTTATTGGATTAAAACGTGCTCATTTGGTAAATTGATCAATCGGCATGAAAATAGTGTTGAAATCTTCAAACTGTTGGAGCTCTGCATTGAAATCCAGAGACGGATGTTCAGATGCAGTAGGCAGTGGCCAATGAAGATGCACCAGGCAAGAACGAGTGGTTTTGGCATGACCACAGACAATGGGTCTTGAAACCTAATGCTGAATAGAGTCTTCTGTGTTTGGCCACCAGTATTGCATATTTATTTACAAGCTGTTTGGACTCCCAGGTGGTCTGCAATGCTTGTATCTTGAGATCGAGTTTGAACTTGTTTCCGTAGGCCTTCTGATAGCGCAAAATTATTTCAGCGTAATGACAGGATTGTGATTAGTAGAGGCTGCCACTCTCTGGCAGGAGGTGTATTTAGGCATCCACCACAGTTCCTGCTGGCAAGATGGTTTCTGGAAATTGAGATAAACCTCCAGTTCCTCAAACTATCGGCATAACGTTTTGAGAATCAGGTCAATAACTTATGTGAAATCCTGGAAATAAACAAGGATCGCCTCATCTTGCGATCATTAACTCAGTGCGCTGTCTTAATATATTCCTGGCTCTTATAATAAAATAGTCTAGTTTATGCCCACTCCAAAAAATGTTTGTTTCCATTCTTCAAAAGCCACCTTCAAAGCGAACCACTCTTTCTCCAATGCTGTAATTCTTCACTGGATCCTTTTTTGATGAAAATGGCCATTGATGCATTGTCATCTTAGTTTTCTGTTGTTGAGACAGAAAGGCCTCCATGGCCATGTCTGAGGCATCTTCCTCCAAAGTGAATGGACTTGTAGGGTCAGGACTGGAGCTGAAAGCAGATTTCAGTAACCCAAAAAGCTTGTTGGACTGCGGGGGAACCAGTAGACCAGAACGTTATGAGTGAAAGCTGTGAGAGGAGCAATGGTTCTTGAATGAACCATTGGTAGTAATTAGTAAAGTCTACAAAATTATCAACTCCCTTTACAGCTTGTGAAGGAGGTCAATCATTATGGCTTTCGTCCATCTGCCTGTCGGGGTAATAGTTTTTAACTCCGTAAATCCTCAGTGCACTTCTCAAGTTTAGCAAATTATTGTCCGAGACATCCTAGGACAGCTTGAACATGGTCTTCAATGTTTTGTGACTAGACTAGAATGTCTACAAAAGTACATGATTTGTAAAATGCTGATATGAACCAAATTGTATGCCCCTCAAAGCTTGTTAAACATTTTAGCAGAGTGTAGACATTCCAAAAGTTTAGAAATCAAGGATAAGAGATATCTGTTTCTAACTGTGACTCAACTCAAGGCTCAATAGTCAATGACATCATTTTTTTTTACCAGCAAAGAAAATGGGTTGTCTTACCAGGAAGGTCAAATGACTTTTGAAATACTTTTTTTCAGATTATCCAAGATATTATCATCCAGCACTTTGAGTTTTAGCTCTGACAGAGAATATATCCTCACAAAAGGCATTTGAGTTTCTGGCAATAAATCAATCAGTTATAAGGACCATTATTTGGTAGCTTGTCTGAAGGCTTCTTATTGAATACATCTGTCTAGCGCATCAGGTACCTGAGACGGAACAGCGTCCAGAGCGACGATGTACTTTGAAAGTGGAGACGAGACTGGCAGTGAAGCTTGAAAAAGCAATTTTTAATACAATTTGAATTACATAAATACAATTTGACAGCAACAGGTTTTTTTTTATACAGTCAGCCTCCGGATTATATAAAGCCAATCAAGGCACTCTAGGAACGATGGAATGTTTAGGTGATTAAACCACTGTGAGCCAAACATGTTAATGGATTTAGAAAATAGAAACCGGGAAAGATTGTTTTTTCTTGTGTGAGAGGACCATAGGACATTGGAGACACATAAATAGTTTCTTCAGGGATTGGCACTTTAATAATTACCATGGGAATTCCATGACTAGCATCATAGACCTATAATATTCCCTATGGATCTGGAGTCTGTGATAGTCATCCGGTCACCCAAATTGACCTGGAAGTCAAGGGAAATAGACATCATAGAACATCAGATGAGTGAGGAGAATACTTCTGACCAAGACATCTCTCTACTATAGTGTCTGGGTTGGAGACTGCCGGGACCCATTAGTGGAGGCCGGATGAGTATAATATTTATTGAAAGCAGTCAACCTCTATTAGCTTACGATTAGACGTAGCTTCTGGATCTATACTTCAAGCGTTGGAAGAAAGAGGACTGTGGATCGGGAATACAATGAGTTGACTGATGATGGAGATTAAGTGAAAAACATCTTCCAGATCAACAGGAGAATCCAAAGTAAGTTCATCGACCCAGTTCCAGTATATCACAGCAATGGTCACCTTAGCATAAGTTTGTTAGGGCCACCTTGGCTGTTGAGCTGCAATGCAGAACATTGAATAAAAAGCAGTAATGACCTTCAGGAAACCAGTCAAATAATTAAGGATCACCTCCTTCCAGGTACTCTGTAGCACTGCCCCAGGGCCTAAACTATGCCTCAGTGATATTTCTAGTTCCTAGTGAACAAAAGGGCTGCCTCCACTGTATCCACTACGAAGGGTCCTTACTCCTACATCAGCCATTACACTTAAACGTAGAGACGACAGAGAAAATACATACCTGAATGGGCAGCACGGTGGCGTATTGGTTAGCACTTCTGCCTTACAGCACTGGGGTCATGAGTTCAATTCCCGACCATGGCCTTATCTGTGTGGAGTTTGTATGTTCTCCCTGTGTTTGCGTGTGTTTCCTCCGGGTGCTCCGGTTTCCTCCCACACTCCAAAAAACATACTGGGAGGTTCATTGGCTGCTAACAAATCTCTCTCTCTGTCTGTGTGTGTGTGTGTTTGTGTGTGTTAGGGAATTTAGACTGTAAGCCCCAATGTGGCAGGGACTGATGTGAGTGAGTTCTCTGTACAGCGCTGCGGAATTAGTGGCGCTATATAAGTAAATGGTGATGATGATGATGATACCTCAGGTTGTGAACTTCTCATATCCTCAGATGTATTTCCTGGCTTTAAAGTTGCTTTTCTCAAATTTTAATAAGCAAATTTTTATTTTATTTTACTGCCCTCTCACTATTCATTTCATAGATGAAAATTCTTACTTGACTAATATCGGCCACTTGTATCTTATGTGAAGTCTTATTTTATATTTAGTCATTTGAAGATAAGTTGCAAGAGTGACTGGCGCTAAGGGCTGTGGGGGTGTTGTCTAGAACATTTTCAGATGTATATTTGAGACACTTCTCCCCTAGGAATGCTGTACAGGGTGATATTAATGATGAATATTACTTGGTACGGCACTATTAATTATGCAAGTAGAAATCTCAGTCAGTTCTTCCTACCTCTCAAATTCAATGAGGTTGTGACATTACAAGGATTTAAGTGTTTTTTCGCAAGGTGCTATACACCGTACATTTGTCGAGTCCCACTGCACAATCCAGAAATATAATGTTTTTTTATGGAACACTAGAGTTATAAGCACCAAACTTTAATATATTTTAAAAGCAGACACAATCAGCCCATACTTCTATTGCCATAAGGGGTTCGGGCCACAAAACAAGATGGGGTCTCCCACATACAGCTTGATTAAAATTCTGGGGCGTATATGTCTTTACTGCTTACTATGCATTGCACTGTATTCAGTTTTAAAATGATGTCAACAAGTGTGTCCCGGGTAAACAGATAAGTCAAATATTGGTTTTTAAATTTGAGGGGGAAGCTGCTGAAAACTTGCCTCATATAATCAAAAGTTCTTGTAATATGAAACTTTGTGTATCGGTTGCCTACTCATAGAGGCAGCCACTTTGTGCACTGATCCAATATTCAGTCTATCACTGAGGCCTTGTCCCAGTGATATCATCTGTTCCTGGTGATTTGATATGCTTCCTTTTGAAAAAATTGGTTTAATTCACAAAATGGCTGCCTCAACCATGTTTAGGTAATGGGTATTACCTAATGGGTATCCATTCTTTCCAATCAAAATCTTATCCAATTTAGTTAGGACAGAAAATCCAGTCAGCCATATATGTGTATGTATAGCATCATTGACCGATTTGGAACAAGAATGTTCCTTACAACAATGTCAGGTCTGAGCGTGTAGCCAAACCTCCCACAACCCTGTCTATGGTCTCTGAAGGTGAGGCCAAGGGAAAATATCTTCTTTACCCTGTCCTAAAATTGGACTTCCATAATAATTGACAGTCAGTAAATCTCAGAACAACTCACTACATTTCTAGAACAATTAGACTCCAATCACCTTTAAATAAAATAAATTTTTCTGCACCTCTATACGGGAATGCCCATTAAGTCTATAATCCCACTGTCAAGACTGCAAATGAAAGTTGTCTTTAAAAATGGCTGCTCTGCGCAGTTTCACTTCAGACACTACTAGTATATGAAAATTACACGTCCGCTTCCACCCAAACGAATTTAATGAGAAGCAGCAATTTATTTAAATGTAATTACAAGCCTTTTTATTCCAGTGGAAATCCTATGTAGAATAAACTAATAGGGATACTAATGAAGGAGGGAGTAATGCAAATGATAAGCAGGACAATGGACGCAGTGGGGGGAGATTACCAACATACATTTATACTTCCAGAGGTCTTGTGTAATGTGCATCAGAGATCCTCATTCCTAATGTAAGTGTCTGAGAAGTTTTATTGCACCCTTAAACACATTAGCCGCTCTGATAAGCTTCAATTGCATGAGCCTCTTAGGAGATGTGAACGTTCCTGCCCCACATATCTGAATAGCGTCTTCCTTCTCTGAGTCACCTCTGATTACCGCAAGGAGACTTTTTTTGCACAGTTTATGTAAAGTTATTAGTCAGAAGATTTAATGGGTATGTGAATTTAATTTTCTATCATGGGATTTTAAATGTATTAATATACGGTGTGTAGCAATGATGTCTTGCAGCTGTGTATGATTTCCTATGGTAGTTTATAACATATTCTATAAATTTCAGTATCCTATTTAGTCAGAAAATCTTGGAATAGGCTTAATTTGTTCCAAACGTTCTAATACAGGACAGGATTTTGTCATATTGATGTGTACAAGTTCCATTCACACAATAGAGGTGGCCATTTTGTCTACTGGACCAGTCTTCGTGAGAATGTCAGCTAATATGGCCGATTTCAACCCAATTAGACCAAATTTGTATAGTGTATGGCTAATTGCATCACTGTCCTGGCATATAAAAATATAAATGTATTCGCATGGAACCAGTTACATCACAAAGTGCCTCAGTGATGGGACGAGTTGCTATTGGATTAATAGACTGCAGCCTTACGGATATTGGTTCATCCCACAAAATGGCTGCTTGCAATGTGTGGAGGCAACAGGGTCACTTTAATTTGCACAGTTCATTGATTTTTAATGTTAGTCCCTAAGTTTGACAGTCCTCAATTATCTTTACTAAACTAGACCTGTCTGTTACTCAAATCACAAAGTGATTAAGTTAGTCCTAAGAAATAATATATTAATTCCTGACTTGCTAATGACCACAGAGGACCGATGTCCAGAATCTGTGCCAATCTTCAGAGATAACGCCTCCCCTGGGATCCTGTCCCCCCAAAAAACCTCACTGAGGGCTTTTGTGGTGTTTAAACGTGCCCCTATGCCCTAATGCAGGAACCAGATGCAATTCACCATTACAGGAGCAATGCATCCGCTTTATGTTTAATCATCACTGCTAATTGCGGTGGTATCAGGAGCCTGGTGGGATGAAATCCCTGGGACTTCCCCAAACAGACAGCGCTCCGATAACACTTAATTTAATGGTGATGTGTTAATTTGTGGTGACGATGGAGCACTGAGCGGATGCCCTGTGCCGATAACAAAGAGGCGCATAAAGTTAGTGTGTGGCAGCTGGATAGACTGGAAATACCCCTGCACATTGTATTGGTAAACAGAGTGGAAGTATAAATAATCCCACTCCCTTGTACCTTGATACCCTTTCTCCTGGCACTCCGTCCCCTCTCCTGGGATCCTGCCTCCTGACACCCTCTCCTCTCTCTCCTGGGATCCTCTCTCCTGACACCCGCTCCTTTCTACTGGGATCCTGCCTCCTGACACCCTCTCCTCTCTCTCCTGGGATCCTGTCTCCTGACACCCTCCCTTCTCTCCTGGGATCCTGTCTCCTGACACCCTCCCTTCTCTCCTGGGATCCACTCTCGTGAAACCCTCTCATCTCTCCTGGGATCCTGTCTCCTGACACCCTCCCCTCTCTCCTGGGATCCTGTCTCCTGACACCCTCCCTTCTCTCCTGGGATCCACTCTCCTGACACCATCTCCTCTCTCCTGGGATCCTGTCTCCTGACACCCTTTTTCTTTCATCTATTTAAAATAAGATAAACACAAAATGATATGGACTTTTTCAGTTCTCTATGGTCTCTTTATTCATTAACACTAAAAACACAGACAACAGGAGACACTTCTTATTTGAAAGAAGTACCAGAAAGACATTGCTTAAAAAGACTTCTAATGAAGGTGTTAGAGAAATAGCGCTCACAAATATGGGCATATAGGCTTATTAGACCTACAGATATTTCAGGTTATGGTTTGATGAAGATTTTTCCTATGCACATCTGACATCCTGTCAGTAATACTACTGATATATATTGCATGAGGCCTGAGGCTAGCTTACAGTGAAATTGAGAACAACGTTTCATACATGTCAAATAACTCAACACCGGTCATGGCATGAAATGCTTTACACACACACACACACATGTTTATATGTATGTATGTATGTATGTATGTATGTATATATGTGTGTGTGTGTTTGTATATATAATATGTGTGTGTTAATGATTTTTAAAACGAAATCAATTTATATTTTACCACGGTCCCTTGATTATGCAATTAAAATGGTTGTCCACTTGTAGCAGGATTCATTTCTTAGAAGTAAAACAGCGACTGCCCAGGCTGCTATTTGCTCACCTCACAGCAGTTTTGTAAAATGTTTTAAATATCTGTTGCAACAATTTGCTGGCAGAAGTTTCACCTATCATGCAATATTCATGCATCCTAGCGCTGGGTACACACTACAGGTTTTTCAACAGATTATCGGGCCAATCACACGATAAACGACCGTTTGGATCTATATTGCATCAGTGTGTACACTGCAACAATCAACAATTATTGTTCCAAAGCCCATCCTATCGTTTCATTTGATTTTATAAACGGACTAAAAATCTCTGTAAATGAAGGAACAATGTCGTTCCAATCCTGCAGAGTGTATGCACTCAGGACCGGCAGTGTCCATAGATCTTCATAGAGTTTACAGAGTCACAATCTTTTAAGCCGATGGTTATGACAGATGAAGAGCACAGATCTGAAGGTAAATCGTGTAACACCGTGTATATTGCGTACACAGGAATCGGCTGCTGATCGGAACTTTCTGTTGTTGGTAAAATCGTTAACAGTATTGCATCAGGAGAAATTTTTCTGTAGTGTGTACCCAGCTTAACGCTGAGAATGCGGAATCAGGACAAAATAAGCCCCTACTCTGGTCCACCCAAACCCTGCCCAGATAACCACTGAAATACCCACTTTTTTCCTGTAACTCCACCCATTCTGTGTAAGTCCCGCCTTTTTATGAAGTCAACAAATCGCGACAATTCAGAGTGTGATTTATTACTGCTTGTTGTTATAAATGTCCAACGTGCCAAATCTTAGGTTGTCTTTTGGACATAATACAGAACGAACAGTGGACTACTGACAGGCAATAAAGGGCTACGGAAAAATATAGGACATTTGTGTCTATCCAGACCTGGCACCAGGTGAAATAAATGAAATGATAACATCATCTTGTAAGTGGAGAGGTCTCATCTGCTGGGTGTTGTCCAACTTCTTTCTATACTATCTGTACTACAAACTAATGTCTGAATTTAGGACTTTGGTCCTGTGGCCTTCAATGTATGAAGATGGCAAATACGGCCATTGTCTTCCATTGTCTGCTGACCTGTTTATTCCTGGGATTGCTGTACTAGTTCAGATTACTGCATGTATGATATAAAAAATAAAAACCTTTTAAATGAATATACTGGTGATTCTGGTTTATTTTGTGTGTTTTTCACTTGTTTTATAGGGTTTTACCAACCAAGTGTATTTCCAATTTTTATCTTAACTATTATTCTCCCTCAATTGCTATTTAGGCCATTGTGATATATGCATTGGAGCCAGTATTTGGGAGATTCCTCATGACATGAGGGCTTAAAATGAGAGTTCCACCTTCAAATAACTTTTATTTGTCCTAGGACCCCTAGTATCAGTGTGCCATTGTTCTAGGACACTGTGTCAGTGTGCCATTGTTCTAGGACACTGTGTCAGTGTGCCATTGTTCTAGGACACTGTGTCAGTGTGCCATTGTTCTAGGACACTGTGTCAGTGTGCCATTGTTCTAGGACACTGTGTCAGTGTGCCATTGTTCTAGGACACTGTGTCAGTGTGCCATTGTTCTAGGACCCCTAGTGTCAGCGCACCATTGTTCTAGGACACTGTGTCAACGCTCCATTGTTCTAGGACACTGTGTCAGCGTGCCATTGTTCTAGGAGTCTGTGTCAGTGTGCCATTGTTCTAGGACACTGTGTCAGTGTGCCATTGTTCTAGGACACTGTGTCAGTGTGCCATTGTTCTAGGACACTGTGTCAGTGTGCCATTGTTCTAGGACCCCTAGTGTCAGCGCACCATTGTTCTAGGACACTGTGTCAACGCTCCATTGTTCTAGGACACTGTGTCAGCGTGCCATTGTTCTAGGAGTCTGTGTCAGTATGCCATTGTTCTAGGACACTGTGTCAGTGTGCCATTGTTCTAGGACACTGTGTCAGTGTGCCATTGTTTTAGGACACTGTCAGTGTGCCATTGTTCTAGGACACTGTGTCAGTGTGCCATTGTTCTAGGACACTGTATCAGTGTGCCATTGTTCTAGGACACTGTGTCTGTGTGCCATTGTTCTAGGAGTCTGTGTCAGTATGCCATTGTACTAGGACACTGTGTCAGTGTGCCATTGTTCTAGGACACTGTGTCAGTGTGCCATTGTTCTAGGACACTGTGTCAGTGTGCCATTGTTCTAGGACACTGTGTCAGTGTGCCATTGTTCTAGGACACTGTGTCAGTGTGCCATTGTTCTAGGACACTGTGTCAGTGTGCCATTGTTCTAGGACACTGTGTCAGTGTGCCATTGTTCTAGGACACTGTGTCAGCGCGCCATTGTTCTAGGACACTGTGTCAGCGTGCCATTGTTCTAGGAGTCTGTGTCAGTGTGCCATTGTTCTAGGACACTGTGTCAGCGCGCCATTGTTCTAGGACACTGTGTCAGCGTGCCATTGTTCTAGGACACTGTGTCAGTGTGCCATTGTTCTAGGACACTGTGTCAGTGTGCCATTGTTCTAGGACACTGTGTCAGTGTGCCATTGTTCTAGGACACTGTGTCAGTGTGCCATTGTTCTAGGACACTGTGTCAGTGTGCCATTGTTCTAGGACACTGTGTCAGTGTGCCATTGTTCTAGGACACTGTGTCAGTGTGCCATTGTTCTAGGACACTGTGTCAGTGTGCCATTGTTCTAGGAGTCTGTGTCAGTATGCCATTGTTCTAGCACACTTTGTCAGTGTGCCATTGTTCTAGCACACTTTGTCAGTGTGCCATTGTTCTAGGACACTGTGTCAGTGTGCCATTGTTCTAGGACACTGTGTTAGTGTGCCATTGTTCTAGGACACTGTGTTAGTGTGCCATTGTTCTAGGAGTCTGTGTCAGCGCGCCATTGTTTTAGGACCCCTAGTGTCAGCGCACCATTGTTTTAGGACCCCTAGTGTCAGCGCACCATTGTTCTAGGACGCCTATTGTCAACGTGCTATTGTTCTAGGACCCCCTAGTATCAGCGCGCCATTGTTCTAGGACCACTAGTGTCAGCGCGCCATTGTTCTAGGACCACTAGTGTCAGCGCGCCATTGTTCTAGGACCACTAGTGTCAGCGCGCCATTGTTCTAGGGCTCCTAGTGTCAGCGTGTTATTGTTCTAGGACCCCTAGTGTCAGTGTGCCATTGTTCTAGAAGTCTGTGTCAGTGTGCCATTGTCCTAGGACCCCTAGTATCAGTGTGCCATTGTTCTAGGACCCCTAGTGTCAGTGTGCCATTGTCCTAGGACCCCTAGTGTCAGCGTGCCATTGTTCTAGGACCCCTAGTGTCAGCGTGCCATTGTTCTAGGACCCCTAGTGTCAGCGTGTCATTGTTCTAGGACCCCTAGTGTCAGCGTGTCATTGTTCTAGGACCCCTAGTGTCAGCGGGACATTGTTCTAGGACCCCTAGTGTCAGTGTGCCATTTTTTGTATGACCTGCGATTCTCAGTTAAAGGTTTGAGCAAATGACTTTGTCTTTTTCATACTGGTCTCATTGCAGGTAGAAGACAGCCTCCATGTTTTCATTGGTAAAGTTGCCAAAAGGGAATCATGTCTGCTACATTGCAGGACTCTAAACACGAGTGTTCTGTAGGCGGCTGCCATTAATATAGCGGTCATGATCCCAGCTGCACAGACTATGGGGCACTGTTACACTTGGCTGGTAGGCCAGATACAGGCCCTCCCATTGCTGTAGAATCAGTGTTACTCCAGCAGGGCTTCCTAGGATAACATTGTAATGAGAGGATAAAGGGGCACAAATATTGTGTAGGGGGGAGGGGTTGATAAAAATTGATTTACGGAGTGTTTACTGGTCCTTTTAATCCAACTGTTACATTTGAACCCGGGATCAATAGCAACATTAGCGGAAGTTCTAAGTCAGACCCAATTCCTGACGACCATAAACCGGGCTCAAACTGTCGGACCATCCTGGCAGAACTCTCATCCTACCTAACTTCTAAATATGCAAAACATCTGGTGCACCGAGAAAACCGGATACTTTTGTAATATAGCTGCTAGTTATATCCCATTTGTTGTACAAAGTGGAATGGGGTCAACTAATCCCATTAAGCAGCATTGAGCCCACACTAAATTCTGACCGTGAGTCCAGCACTGGTCAAGTAAGTTTTTGTTTTGTAAATACCATTTTAGGGTCACTTCCACTGCGCATCTATTCCGTATCTGCCAATAACTCCTAGATGTCCAGACATTTCTTCTCTATGCCAATAAAATATGGCCCATTGGTAACAAACAATGTTCCTAACTATAAAAATAGCAGGAAAAATCATCGTACAAAAAAACACAAACTTTCCACTTCGGTGAAAAGCGGAACTGGTTTAATATGCCAAAGCAAAGCAGAGCTGTCAGCTCATCCATTCATCAAAGTTGATGTGAAGAAGAGAAGCTCATTAGTTTTGCTAGCCATGGCCTAGCTCCCCATCCATCTCTGACCTTCAGCTGGATCCCCCTCCAGGCCATCTTATAGATGTTTCATCGGCACTATAATCCCCTTTTACTCATTCTTTATTTAACTTCCCCCTCAAAGCATTGGCATTGAATCAATTAAAAGGTGGTAAGAGAAACCCTTTGTACTCATTAGCTGGATCGGCCTTTCTTGTCTTCTACTCGCTGGCTCGGTGTGATTGTGATGGAGAGTCTGGGACAGGGGAGTAGAGGACGCAATATAATGTCAGGATATTAAAAGGTTTCTCTGTTTCTATTCCCATTGTATCAAAATATGAACATTATGTGCAGGCACAGCGGTGAATGCCAATTGATTGTACACTGCAGTTCTCCGGCTGATTCTCAGAGATAAACTGAAATAATGAAAGAATAGGTGCATGGAACAGTATTGGACATGAGTGTAGCGGCCCTTTATGGACTGAACGAATATATTTTATTGGGGCCCGTTCGTCTAAATGATCAGGTTGATAGCGGTTATTTTCCATCCAGGTTTTCGGGCATGCCTAAAAATGATTGAATCAACTTCAATTGGACTATTCTTAGGCATGCTAATTATTTTGTTACACATGCCCTGATATTAATCAATCTAATGACATCTGCCCCCCCCCCCTAATTTTTATTCCTTTGTTCCTCTTCCCCATTTTTTTTAAACAACCTGCTTAAATACATAGTAACATAGTTGGAGGTTGAAAAAAGACACCAGTCCATCAAGTTCAACCTATTTTGGATCTCCTGCGATCCTGCATTTATATTTGAAATTGATCCAGAGTAAGCAACCGCCAATCTCTCAATTGTGAAAATCCCCCCAGACTCAATATTGCAGTCCTATTTTTACCCTATATCCACTACTATCCTTCATTTCAATTAACAGTCGTATCCCTGGATACACTTTTCCGCTAAAAATTTGCCTAACCCTTTCTTAAACATATCTATTCAATCTGCCATCACAACCTTCCCTGGCAATGAATTTCATATCTTGACTGCCCTTACTGTAAAGAACCCCTTCCTTTGCTGGTTGTGAAATTTCCTCTCCTCTAACCTTAGGGGGTGACCGCGTGTCTAGTGTATAGTCCTTGGGGTAAAAAGTTCCCATGAAATTTAACCTACTTTTCCCAACATCCCTACTGAAGACACCTTACACAATGTAATTTTTTGTAATAACCTGGTCCTCCTCTTACAACACATCAGGCTGTGTTGGGTGTATTTTAACCGAAAATATAACGTCATACGCCCCAATACACTGGGGTAATGGCATCTGGACCTATAAATCTCAATCCAAAACAGTGATTTGCTAATCCATAAAGGAAAACGAACGAGGTTTTCTACGTCAGAAGTGTTATGGTACCAAAAAAAAGGCTTTAAGATCAAGATAAACTCATTGATGAATGAAGCAGCTTTTAAAGAAGCACAATCTTCCAACTGTGTTATTTCATTGGGGGTATTTAGTCTGCAAGGGGACTTTGGTAAGATTTTAGTAACTGATTTAATCTCTGTACAACAACAATAGTAATTGTGATACATGCTGGTTAAAGGATGGAACAAACATAAATACTGAAGAGGGTAAAACATTAGATAGAAAAAAACAGAAGAAACGAACATACAAAATATATTTGAACTGCATTATGAGCGGTCTGTAACTCTCTATATTTGCCAGAAAGGAAAAGTGGGCCAGAGAGGCAAGTGGGCCACGGGCCTTAAGATAAGGATGTGACGTGGCTTTATTCAGTTCAGCGATTAGTACACTCAGCGTTTCACTTTATAAGCTTTGTAAATGTCCTCTCTAGCTTATGGTCATTGTACGTGGAGCAAACCTCATCTCAAGAGGTTGGATGTATCAAGACGTGGCCCAATTTGCCCTGAGTTTCTAATCCGGAATCAGGGGCAGGCTGGGCTGGGGGGCATCTGTCCCACTGTGGGTTATTTTGGGCTGGGTCACTGGGCCACCTCCATTTTTTTTTCCTTTAAAATAGACTGCTGAGTTGAGACTTGCCCCCCGGCCCAAAACTTGCAAGCCCTCTCCTGTCCGGAATGGTGGCAATTATCCATTCATGATTTAAATGAACAATGTAACTGACACATCCCAAATTGTATGCATTGTTCTGAAATATAGATGGTCTTGATGAAATTTGAAGGCTGAAGTATAAGTGGTCGATGAATATTTTTTATTTGGCAAATAACCGTTCCTGACGTGGTTCCCTGTAGGGTGTATGATACAAGGTAATCTATTCCTCACAGTTCTTCAGCATAGTTAGCCAGATGCACTTGAAAAGGTAATCAATCTACTGACAAGGCAACCACTGTACGTACATTTTCCTACAGCTGACTCTCTTACAAAATGACACACAATCTCTGTTATCTATAATGCTGCTATGGTTTAGGGACCTCCATACAGGTAAACAGCCTTTCATATTAGTTCAATTTATTTGACACTTTTAGTGGCCATTTAAAGATCACCTGTCATCTATATAGATGACCGTGTCTAATGATTTGTTTTCTGTATTAGGGGAGACTGTGCGATGTTCTTATGGTGTCTCTTCTAATACTAGAGGCTTATTTCACTGCAATTAAAGGTTTTCAAAAGGTGATCCCCTATGCCTCTAGCACCCGTTATGTGAACGGGCTTCATTCTTGTGAGACGGCCTGTCCTGTCCTGTCCTGTCTGGGTGCCTGATAAAATGGAGCTGGTAGGACACAACTGAAAATATGATCGCTCAGAAATTCTGTTTGCTGTGACTTGCTAAAATTCTTCTGCAACCGCCATGAGTGGCATTGATTTGCACAAATCGCTAGGTTGAATTAGTGATATCTACTGGTATATTTGTCTAAATGCACTGCAAAGCAATTTATTTTCCTGTATTTGGCCTTAATGCCATTACCTATACAGATATACTAACACCCATGCAATTTGTGATTCACCATGTATTGCCAGGTTGGGTATGAAATGTCAACATTCAAAATGTCTACATGTTCATAAGGTCACCACAGTTAAAATGTTGACATGTAAAATGTGGACAGTGTTGTAAAGTAGACAGTCAAAATGTTGACATATATCATTAGATTTAAACCGGCAATACATGAAAGAAAAAAAAAAAACCGGCGTCCACGCCATACAACTTAACCAACCCTAGTGTTGCCAACCTAGGCTGGTAGTAGCAAAATTGGGAGGGGGACAAAATACACGGGGTACCCCATGATTTTACTATTACCAGCACTAGGCTTTACTAGCCTGGGCTGGTGGCATAGGGAAATCCACAGTCCAGGCCGGTCAGCACATGGCTAGATTCTGTAGGGAGATCGGGGCAGCCGCAAAGAAAATCAACTTTGTCCCTGGTGCACTACAGGGTGCCATTAAGTGTTTTGGGCCTACTGGGACCTGTAGTTCACCAAGGAAAAATGTAACAAATCACAGACACTGATGTAAAAAGACTTTTAATTTAAATAAAAACACCCCTACACTACCCTCATCCACCCTCTTTAGTTCCAGGTTCTTCATCCGTAATAAAACCAGGGATCCTTGGCTTGGCAATATTACGAACCCTAATATGTGGTGCAATACTAGCTCCTGAGAGCTCACACCACAAATGAGCTCTTACCGGCGTGATCAGTCATATATATTACGTGGGGATTTCTCACGGCTTTAACTCCCTAGGGAATCTGGTCCCATGCTGACAGGCCTGGAACTGGCCTGGCATTGTGACAGGGTGACCCTACAGTGCAGTTTGTCTTCCTACAGTGCTGATAATAGTCAAATCGGGGTGATTTGATGCTTTTTTGTCTCCCCGATTTTGCTAGTACCAGTCTAGGCTGACAGCATTATGGTTGGTTAAGCTTTTTTTTTTATTTTTTTTTATTTTTTGCGGGGGGGAAGCGGAGGGGGGGGGGGGGGGCAGGCAACTTTTGTACCCCTGCACACATTTTACATGTCCACATCTTAACCGTGTCGACCTTATGAACACGTAGACATTATGAATGTCAACCTTATAAATGTGCAGACGTTTTGACTGTCGACTTTTAAACTACATCCCGTATTGCTTGGGTACACCAATAGAGACAATCTATGTATCATATGTACTGTCTATTGTTTAGTCAGCACTACTAATATTCACAGTCCCAGAGAGCATTCACAAATTGTATGCCCTGGTATAATCCAGGAAGAATGAATAAGGCTACAGACCTGAGACAATGCCTGTTGATTGGCTTTTTTTTTTTTTACATGATTCTCTAGTAAAATTTATATGCAGAATTTTGTGTGAGTCAAGGCTCACGAAGAGGTATGTTTACTAAACTGCGGGTATGAAAAAGTGGAGATGTTGCCTATAGCAACCAATCAGATTCTATCTGTCATTTTGTAGAATGTACTAAATAAATGATAGCTAGAATCTGATTGGTTGCTATAGGCAACATCTCCACTTTTTAAAACCCTCAGTTTAGTAAATATACCCCTAAGTCTCTATCTCTGTCTATGGCTTCCCTCTATTGCCCTCCTCACATCATGACTGCTGTGTCCTCATTAACGCAATTATAGGTGTACCCTTTTACGTTTTATTCAGTCCCTGTGCGGGTGAGGTATAATGATATTAGAATATAAACTAATAAAATACTATCTTAAAGAAATAAAAAAAAGAAAATAAAAGTTTATTTTTGTTACAGCATTTGATGATCGGAGCAGGAGGTATTGAGGTTTAGAACCATTACAGAAGTATAACAACTGTTTTCCACACGACCTCTCACCCATATGGCCTAATGTTGCGCCTACACATGTGGCCAATCAAAAGGATGATTGTGACTTAGAGAGCTTGAGCCACCACAGAGCAATGGAATATACAAGAAAGAATGTACAGATAAAGGATAGCAGATGAGGGCTGGACACTGGATAAGTAGACTAGAGGAAGAAAAATGTAGTACAGATTATAAAAGAGAAGGGTCTGAACAGAAGTGTAGGTGGGACAGGAGAGCAAGTGGAGATAGAGGAATGCAGCAAAGAAGGCAACCAAGGGGAGACACAAGACAATAAAAATACTAAGGAAACATGGAGAACAGAGATGAGGAGCTGGAGAGTGGAGGAAGAAGCTGAGAAGGGGAGAGAGCGACGGATGGAGACAAGAAGGGAAAAGAAAGGTGGATGGAGTTGTGTAGGAGACAGAGCGGAGAGAAAGGAGGATGTTGTGGAGAGGAAGAGAGAGCAGTGGTTGTAGATGAAAGGGGAAGAGAGCGGTGGATGGAGAAGAGTAGGGGAGAGAGCGGTGGATGGAGTCGAGATTCAGAGAGCAACGGAGGGAGAGGAGTAGGGAAAGATGAGAAAATCACTAATCCTGAGGAGATTACAGTAGTTTTTTAAAAGAAATAAAAGTAACACAGTATTAAAGGGAGGAGAGAGGAGGATTACGGTAATTGAGTAGTATTACCTGAGGAGAGGTTTGGCAGATAATAAGTTACTAAACAGGGTAAAGTCTAACTCATAAAGAACAGTCTGAAAGTGGGAGAGAGTTGGGGGGGATAGGTATTGATAAATAGAGCGTAAGATAGGGGATAGAAAGTAGTTAGAATAGATTAGGTAGAGTTCTACTACATAGTGACAACACCGCAGAGAGACTGTTGCCAGGGCTAAGCTTCATGATGTGTAAGAACCATGGTCACCACATAGAAAACTGGATCAAATAAGAGACTTGCAGACCTGCACGTCAGTCACATCATATACCTGTTAGTAAGACCTGGCCAGGGGAAGAGGGGAGTCATTATTTCTCTGTGATTTAGGGGAAAGAGGCATTGCTCCAATTTCAAACTAAGTGCTACTGGGGTACAATACAGTACTGAGAAGACTTAGGTCCTACACACATACACAGAACTTTTTACTTATAGTGGGACACTTTGATTCTTAATGAAAGTTAATCATACTGAGACATTTAAAGTTTCCTTAATAAAACATTCATTGTATTGTTCACATCCTAGAGATTAAGAGAAATGAATAACCACAAGCTTTAGTGAGCGTGCGTAGTACAAATAGTCAAACTGTGAATATTGGGGCTGAGTGTCCGTAACGGTTAATATTCATTGATTGAGTGTTGTTTAGTCAGCTTTAAAAAAATATTCTCCATTCCTTTCCCTAAACCCGTAATAAATATTTTCCCTTAAAGTGTCAATTACTCTTGGGTCTTGTCTTGGTCGTGGAGCTCACAACTCTTTGCATTGTGTTGAAGATATCTTTTCTAGATGAAGAAAGCAGCCACCGACACTACCCCAACTGCAGAGTACCACACAGTTACACAAGTGGACAAGTCACTGCCTCCTACACGATCACACAATGATCTCCAGCTGCTGTGATCCGATTGGTCACAGATTGTTCTATCCCCACCCAATTCAAAGCTGGCGATATATGAACATAGAGGCGATGTAAGATAACACATCGTGTCTCATGCCAAACATCTCCTCCATACCATATTGGCGTGTGCTGTCTAGAGCCACACTTCATATGTGGCTTGAGTTCTTTCAACGTTCTCCAAGCAACCCGCAGGCGCACTATACGTACCAGCCAGACTAGCTGGTATATGTCTTACCTTAAATGGTTAGACTGCTAGCTCTAGTCCCTTTACTATAGATTAGCAGAGAAGTGTGGCAGCTATCTATTAAAAATAGCGTTATGCCAGCTGACAGCTCAAGAGCCTTTTAAAGCTCTTTATGCCTCCTCTGTGCCTCAATCTCACTGTCAACTTTATATCCCCTATTGTATGATAATATGATCATTCTTGTTTATTTGTATGGCACCACAGAACCCTGCAATGCCGAACAGCCAGAGTTACAAGTCATACAAAACACAAATTACACATAAAAACAGAATAATTACATGTAAGGTTGACAAAAGTAATGCACTTGAAAGTTGGGGGAAGTCTGGTCAGGCAGGGAGCAGCATGGCAGAAGTCTTGGAGCCAGGGGTGAGAGGTGGCTACCAGGGAGGAGCAGAGTCATTATTTCATTGAAAGCCCGGGAACAGTGCTTTTGTGCCCTAAGTGCAAGAAAAATGTGCAAAACCAAAAAACCTTGCACAATTTTTGCGGTAACCAGGGAGGAGGAGAGTCATAGGTGAGATGCAGATCACACAGGGCAAGAGGGAGGGTATCTTGTGACGAGGTCAGAGGTGTATAAAGAGGAGGTGTTGGTGAGTGCTTTCAAAGTGAGTGTGAGTAGCTTGAACTGAATTATGTAGGTAATGGGGAGCCATTGTAGGGACTTACATAGTGCAAGGGACGTGAAGGGGTGAGAGAGGAAGATCAGTTTAGGATGGATTGTAGAGAGAAAAGATAGGTGAGGGTACAGCCGGTTTTTGTAATATCGTAACTGAGAAAGAGAAGCATTCTGTTGATGTTTCAAGGGAGAAAGCAAAAAGGCAGCAGAAGGGACTGGATGTGTGGAGTGAAGTTGAGGGTGAACTTGTGGATAAAACAGGCAGTAAGCTTATGGTACGGGGGGAGATGTTGAGAAATGGGAGGTGCTAGAGCAGGGACAGGGAAGATGATAAGCTCCTTTTTGGACAAGTTGAGCTTTCGATAGTAATATAGGAGAGGCAAGAGCTTAGAGGAGGAGGGCAGAAATAGATTTGTCTGTGGACTGCATAGTGGGTCATATTGGAGGCTGAAGAAGCGTATTAGTCCACAGAGAGAAGAGGTGTATATTTATATTTGGATTGAGATAAAATCCCTCACGAAGAACATGGACAGTAATGCCATAAAAATGCCCGTTCCATTGTAACTACTTTTGAATTAAACATTATCCATTGAGGGAAGGGTACAACATGAGTATATTTGGTGTTATCTTCACCAAGTCCGCAATAGTATTCCCTAAATGTGTAGCTTCGGCTGATTGTCTGTAAAAGCCTCCTAAAGGAACTATTTAATCAGGAGCATTGATTAAGAAGCAAAAGAGTTAACAGGCAGGTGGGACGTGTCTGTCCGCTCTCCGATCCTAAGCCAGTCAGTCAGATTGACGCTTCAACTTAGTCTCTCTATGGTACAATGAGATGAGATTTGCTTTACAATTTCAATCAATCAACTTTGTGGTAGTTTCACTCAGGCGATTTGTGACGGCTCCATTTACATAAATCAGAGGAGCCATGAAAATACAAAGATTGACGTCATCCTCAATTGTAACAGAGTGGAGATTGAATGGCGAATATATATGTATTATTCTGTAGAGAAGTCAATTGGGGGACAGCTATTCTGAAATTTTGAATGAATGATTACACGTAGTCCCTACCGTGTTATTTTTCTCATTTTCGAGGCGTGAAAAGTGCTTCAAGATATATGAAGATTACCCGACTAATTTTCACAAGACTAAAATTAATGTACTGTAGCAAAATTGGAATTAAATACTGATACAGTTTCTCTATTGGAGTAAGGGTTTTTATTAGGAATTCATTTAACAGATAAGAGTGTCTCCTGCCAGAGGAAACGTTAATTAAAGGTACATCAGAAACAATTTAAATAGGTTGAAATCATCTGAAGAAGTTAAACAGAGTAACATTATTATAAGAAATATTTAATTACCCAAACCAATCTTTCCCCCAACTCTTTAATGAAATTGAACAATGTGGTTCTAGACTTTATGGGCCTGAATCATCAAGGGAACGTAAATGCTGTTACATGCCGTATTTTGCGTACAATCGCTCTGCCATACGCCAGAGAGCGCAGCAACGTCCAATTCATGTTTGAGCGAAAAGGACCCTTACCACAGCCTGTGATTTCGGGGTGCAATGGAGAGTGGAAGAGGTATATGCACGTAGTCAATCTACAGTAAGGGCGTTCCAAGTTACAGCGCACATAGCAGCTTCCGATGAAAGCTTTGGACATCATTAAGATACGTGTTTTCAGTCGTATCACTTGTACCAGCTCTCTTGATGAATGAGGCCCTATATCTCAGACACGGTGTGAGCTTCCCTGGAACAGTCTGATCCCTATAAGAGGCATCAACGTAAGATCAAAAATCCATATAAACAAATGATATCACCAACTCAGATCAAGTCTGATCACAACACCTGGGCTCATCATTATATATCCTGATTAGGCTGCAATTAAAGAGAATGTGCTTCTTAGGTTATGATATCATTTTCAGACTTTCCCCATTTCTATCCCCCATACGGTTTAAAATTTTGACAACATTATACCACGTGACTTATGGAGGCAGGTAAGTGCCACAGATTAAACTTTGTTTTTTACAGTGATCCCCTTAGAGTGGAGGTCTGGTTGTCTCAAATTTTAAATGTCATTACATGGTAGCACAGCTCAATCAGTACATCCAGTGGTGCAGCCCAAAACCTGCTAGAATATAGACAATGGGGAACACAAAGAGTTTGAGGGGGTCTCGCTCTCCTTCCTCCACTGTCTACCATTTCCAAAATGCCCAAAAGCAGCTTCGCTCCACCCTATAATATCCCATTCTCTGATAATTTGGGACTGTTCCAATAGAATTCTCTCCCAATATATCTCTCTATAATAAAACTGATCACCCTCCGGGGCTGTCGACCATATTCATTCGCACCCTGGCTGGCAGGTGGCATAAAACATATGGACGATATTACACGTGATAATTCCTTTCTACCCTTTGCTGACATCCAGAACAAATTTAATACATCTAATAATTTAATGTACCCTAATAAGAACTTTTTCCAGTATTTACAAATAAGGCATTTCCAACATAAAATCAAAGACAGCCTATCCAGCAGACCCCTCCGACTGGCATTAACAAAGGGCATAGTATCTACTCTGCGTTCCAAACTGAATATTCAGAGAGACTAGCAATAGTGGGAGTATGAGGCGGACCTTGGAGAGAGCTTGGATGGTGAGGACTGGGCAGAAATGATAGAGAATGCAGCCTTTAGCTCTGTTTGTGTAAGAACAAAAGAGAATATATACAAATTATTATACCGGTGGTAATATGTTCCAATGACACTGCACAACTTAACCCAGATAACCCAGATATCTCAGATAGATGTTGGAGGGTCTGCCCAGGGGGAGGGTTTCTTCCTCCAAATATGGTGGCACTGTCAGTATACACATGATTTTACAGATGGAGATTCCCCTATTCCTGGCCTACACCTCCTTCCCTCGGGAGTTATGCCACCGAGATTCAGAATAAGCTCATATTATTTCATCCACCACCTGCCAGCTGACTGGAAACAATCCACAGCACCGTCAAGTCAAGACGTCATTAATAGGATTTAGAATACCCATCGAGTGAGAATCCTAGTCATCCTTGTTTAAATTCTTGTCTCCCATTCACATAAGCCTTCATCAATGTGAAAATGTACATGAGACAGAAGTATGGGAATATGGGATGTGAAGATGTAGATGAGACAGCTGTGTCAGAGTAGGGGTGGAAAGATGTAGGTGAAACAATGGTGTCAGAGTAGGGGATGTGAAGATGAAGATGAGACAGCAGTGTCAGAATATGGAATGTGAAGATGTAGGTGAGACAATGTTGTCGGAGTAGGGGATGTGAAGATGTAGATGAGACAGCAGTGTCAGAATATAGAATGTGAAGATGTAGGTGAGACAATGTTGCTGGAGTAGGGGATGTGAAGATGTAGATGAGACAACAGTGTCGGAATAAGTGATGTGAATATACAGATGAGACAGCAGTGTCGGAGTAGGTTATGTGGCGATACAGGTGAGACCGCAGTGTTGCAGTAGGGATGTGTGGTGCATTAGTATGTGGAGATGTCCCCGGAGAAGACCCCCGCCATCACTGTGCCCCCGGAGCTGATGCCCGAGAAGCGGGTGAAGATGCCCGCTACCGCCGTGTCCCTGGAGGGACAGAAGACGCCCCTGATTCCGGTGCCCAGCAAGGGGGTGAAAAAATAAGACAGAAATTACTTACCCGTCCAGCGCTCCAGCGGTGGTAAGTATGGCTTCATCTTTGCAGGTTCTGGCCGCGGAGGAAGGATGAGCCATCAGGGCTCATCTTTCCCCGCTGGCCAATCAGCGGCTGGATACGCGAGCCAATCGTGGCTCTCGCCTGGCTGTTTAAAAGATTGGTGCCACGGCGAGCCAATCAGCGCTCGCGGCGGCTGCGCCTGCTGATGACGTCGTGCCGGCGACTATATAAGTCGCCGGGCGGCGCCATTTTGACAGAAGTCCGTCGGCGGAGGAGGGTGCAGACGTCTGGAGTGGCGGCGGATTAAGAAGACTGCAAGCAAGTCGCCAGAGCAGACAACGTCGGCGAGGAGCCCTTGTAAGGGCTGAGAGCGCCCCCGCCTCCACAGTGAGAAGACCCGCGCCGAACAGAAGAGGCGCCGCCGGCTGGAGGGTCTGGAAGACCCGGAAAAGAAGGCAGAAGACGGTGTGGCAAGCTGAGATTCCTGCGCGGAGCAGGTAAGTAGCCTCAGCAGTAGGTCTGGCACTAGGCCCGTGGCCACGGTCGGGCAGAAGGCCCGTGCAACATTGTATTAGGGGCACAAGGCCCAGGGAACTGGGCACTAGGCCCTTATGCAGTAGTGGGCCAGTAGGCCACAAAGTTGTTAAAAGGGGACAAGCCCCTGTTAGTAGATAGAGAGGGGGAGGCTCAGAGCCCCCAGGTACAAGGGCACAAGGCCCTTGGGTAGGTAGTGGCCTAGAGGCCATAGAAAGGCCACAGGGCCTAAGCAGGGGGGCTGAAAGCTCATAGCCTGAAGGGCACAAGGCCCATAGTTAGATAGGAAGGCCTCAAGGCCTAAGTAGGTAGGGGCTAGTACCCCTAGGTAGCAGGGCGCAAGGCCCTAGTTAGTGGGCTCAGAGCCCTGAGTCAGAGAGGGGGCTAAGGCCCGCAAGTAGAGCACAAGGCTCTGTGAGTAGCTGGGCGGAGGCCCGTCGTGTGAAGGGCAGAAGGCCCTGGTGGTGTGTTAGAGGTGTGAGAGCCTTTTGAGTATAGGCGCGGTCCTGTGCGAGGTGAGCACACAGAGTTAGGAGGTACAGTAGAGCGGAGGCTCCTGTGGTGCTGTAGCAACTGGCTGGTTGGCTAGCAGCGGTGTGCTCTGGTGAGTAGCGTACAAATTACTGTATTCTGTCTGTGCGGCGAGTATTGTCTGTATTACTGTATCTTTGGGTGTGCTACATAATTGTGTCCAGGGGCAAGACGTCAGGCCCCCATTAATGGGGGACAAGTATAGTTACCAGCTCACACATAGTCAGGGAAGACCATACATAGTTTTCCCGTCCCTTAGGTCCCTGGGGTCACACTGGTTTCCAGAGAGGGTGACTGAGTGAGTCAGTGGCAGTGCAGCACAGCTCAACACAGTTCCAGGGGGCGTCCCGTGGTTCTGGTTGAGTGTCCCAGTCCTCGGTTCCGTGAAGGTTGCCTGGCGGTTCCGGAGTGGGATACGTGTTTGATATCTGGGTGCAGGCAGTCGGGCGGTTCAGTTTCGATCGGCTGTTCCGGGCGGCAGTCTGTACGCAGGTTAGTGTGCTGTTCCAGTTAGCCTCAGTCGGGCCTGGTGCAGCCGGTCCTTAGGATCCGTGGGTGACCCCATAGCAAGAAGGCAGCTTCTTGGTACGGCCTGGGTGAGGGGGTTAGGAACCGCCCTCCGGTTAAGTCCGTGAACAACGGCTGGTGTTTCCCGTAGTGGTTAGTGAGCAGTTCCGTTAGTGCACCACACCTAGTTAGTCATAGTTGTTTGACTTAGTTGCGTTGCCGACCATTAGAGCGTTGTTAGGGTCGGGTCGCTGTTGTAGTCAGTTTAGCGTTTGTGGGTGCCCATCTTAGTCTCACTGAGAGCGCAGAGGGAGGCTGTGTGTTCCTTGTCATCCGCAGGTGTCGGGGAGGTGCAGGAGAACCGGGTCGGAAGTGGGAGTGTCCCGGTGAGTATCACGCTCGATTCCCCCTTTCGGTTAGGCCCTCACCGGGTGGTGTGCGAGGTACTTGAGGCGGGACTAGTCCTGGTCTCAAGTGCCTGTAGTCCCCCGTGCCTTGGCAAGAGCAAAGTGAGGAGGCGGCAAGGGGGCTTGGACTGAGAGTGTCCTTGTTCATTGCCGTATTCTCGGACAGCCCTTACCTGGTAGGCACGGCCATAATCTCTGTCTCTTTCTTAGAGGGACGTGGTTGGAGTTGACAAGGGTTGCGGCTGCGGATCTGCTGGGATCGGGTCGCAGCTGGGATATCTGAGGCGGACTGGAGGTGACCATTGTTTACAAGGTAAGTTCTTTTGTGTTGCGTCTGTCCTGTTCCCCGCTGGCGCTACAAGTACACAAGCCCGTATCTATGGAAGGCTCCTCCCATCAGATGATGCAAACTTTTGCACCCACTTTGGATGTTAAAAGTTGTCCCTTTTGCACATGGCAGAACAAAATGGCAAATGCACTGCACAGTGTGTGAGGGAGCAAAAAGAATTGTACAAAAAATTTCTAACACATACCAAGTTAATAATTTATGTAATTAACACGATATCCAATATATTTCTGTTTCACAACTTAAACAACTTCAACATGCTGAGTGCTACCTGGGGTGAAAACTAGGAAAAATAGTGACTAAAATTCAAATGCATCACCTGCGTCTGGAATATTTTGTTACTGACAGTCAGTTGTGACGGGATGTAGACAAACTCCCTGAGAATTCTTGATTACATGATCAGCTTCTAGCACTACTGTAAGGAAGAACCAGAGCATCGTAAAACAAGTAACGCACCAAGTTCTTCTCCTGCAGATGAATTGTCTCCCTGAAGAAAAGATTGTGTTTACTTGGACATGTCAAGCAGCCTTGTGTTGTTTTTCTCCTCTAAAGGTTACAGGGATCAAACTTGGACTCTGCCTGACAATGTCCTGGCTCTTCATGTCATCCTCAGACTTGTTCCTAGATAACTGCTTCATGTTCTCTCACAGTCCTCCCTGTTTAATGTATTTCCCTCCCCTGTAACATTGGTGAGATTGACATAACCCCAGCAAATTACAATGCAACAGAGGGCTAGGACGCCACTATTGGCTACACATAGTGGAGGCAGCCATTTTGTGCTTGTGTGAAACCCTTCTTGTGCTCCATGACCACTTATTTGGCGTGCCAGGATGTAGTGTAATACCCCCCTCGCTGTATCTCTCTTCTTTAGCTCCGTCTATAGCGTGGATATGGCATACAAGACCAGAGGGTCCACTGAATACTCAGGTGTTTAACATAGGGTCTGTGCAGTGGACACAATTCTGAAAAATTGTGGTGCAGGACAAAATAATACAAATAAGTGTTGGACGCCAGACCATCTCAAGTCACACCAGAGATACATTTATTTACACCTGTCTTTCTGCTCAATAAGCTTAGCGGTTGCAATGGAATAAAGTCAGAGGTCATCAAACTCCTCAGTCACATATCAACGGTTACACTCATGGCCTCTCCAAAAGCTTATTCGCAGATCAGGTCCTCTAGATTATCTCATACATAGACAAAGTGAGCTCAGTGTGGGTTCAGAAAATGGTTAAAAATGTAATATTTGTGCTTTAAGAATGTTGAATCATATCAAGTGTAGAAAATACATTTTCATTTTATTGGTCTATCGGGATGGAGGCGGCCTTCTTCCCATAGCGATACACTGTAGATTTCCCTTCGCACCCTGGAATCTGCATAGTGTTGGTACCGTAATTGCGCTTTCTGTGCGTGGCTACGCGCAGCCGCGATCCCGGAAGGTAATTGAATATGGCCTGCGCACTATTACTGTCACTACGGTAAAAGTGCGCAGTATTACCGTTAATACGATAATTTTAACGCTGAGTTTTGCTCGCAGCCCTCAAGGCTAAAAATTACTGTGTTAATGGTAATTCAATTAGCGCTGCGTTATTCCTAGACTAACATGGTCAAATTGAATCGGCCCCTATATGCCTCCAAACCTATCCTTCTTTATTGTAATCATTTACTTAAGTGAGAATATTTCTGGAATGTAACATGATCTGACATTATCACAGATACAGGTCAAGCCCTTTTTCCATATTCAGTGTCTAGACAAATTATAGAAAAGCAGCTGCAGAATTGGGCAGCAACGTGAGGATAAAAGGTCTACTTAGGTGTCAGCTAAGTACTGTATAATGATGCCGAAACCTCTATAAAATGTAATGTTTCAAAGAAAAATTGTTATGCTTCAAATGCAAATTGAGAAGCAAAGAATCAATAGAACTAGGACCAGGGATCCACAAACAGAAGAACTGACACCAACCAGTCAGCGGACGCTGCGGGACTTTGGAGAAATTAATTCTTGGATTTGGCTATTGATCAATCTGGTATTTATCACTTTGGTAACTGGTAATGTAGTGACATATAAACTGTGGGCTCGATTAAAGAGGGTACAACAGACCATGGTGGGGAACACGAGGAGTGTTGCAAATGGGATATACAAACTCATGGGAGTAAACAGGAGCAGATGGAACATGTGCAATGATTGGAAAATAGTGCATTTTATAGGCTTATTCCACATAATAGTAAAATGTTGGTTACAAATGAAATTCTGAGTCCCTGAATGAGCCTCCCGGGGGGCAATTTCCTCGGCAGCAGACGAAATGAAAGGACCCAATTTGCAGAACAATCTGCGGTAGATCGCATCACACTGGGACTTGCTACGTCCGGCTCATGTACTTATAGCAACAATAGCTACCACACTAGGAGGTATATTAACTAAAGTGCGGGTTTGAAAAAGTGGAGATGTTGCCTATAGCAACCAATCAAATTCTAGCTGTCATTTTGTAGAATGTACCAAATAAATGATAACTAGAATCTGATAGGTTGCCATAGGCAACATCTCCACTTTTTTAAACCCGCAGTTTAGTAAATATACCCCTAGGACTTGCTGCATCCGGCTCATGTACTTACAGCATCAATAGTTACCATGCTGGAAATCTAATTACCTTGCGGGCTGAAGCGTCAGGACAACATTAAACTGCAACTCTGCCAGCCCTGAAAATTGTGTCTTAGTGGAGGCCTAATTTTGTCATTGGTACTCCTAAAGAGGAGGAAAGGGAGTATCTTCCATCGTTTAGATTAAGGAGGTGGAAAATTAATACTTAGCACTTTTCGTAAGGCTTGTATGGAAATGAACATGTATTGTGATGCGGGAATAATAGACATTTGAAGTAGTGCTGGTAAAAGAACTAATGGCGTATTGAGACATACCCTTACACAGTATAATGTCTGGGTACCTGTTAAACATTCTATATAATTGTATGAACCTTGTGTGAGAGGAGATGCTGATGTCAGCAACATACGGATTGGAAACCATATCTCCTGCAGTAGTTATAAATACTGTATAGGAGGAAGTGATAAGCTTGGCTATAGATTTGTTGGGAGCCTGGATGTGAGAAGACCAAACAAGCAAAGGAGATTATTACAATGAGAAAAAGTATAATGGAGGGGGCATGTTAGGGGCCTCCTTGCTGCAAGGATGCAAAAACACTTGATTTTTCCCCTTCCTCAGAACAATCAGTGATCGGTTCTCATCCTATATTTTTAATGGGACGTACGTTGCACCATTCAGTTGTACTTCATCGGGGATCTGCATTTCTAGACACAGTTCGATCAATGTAATAAAAAAAAAACCTCAAGCACACAAAAGTGGCTAATGCAATAAACATAGTTTCATTGTAAGAGAAAAACATAAACATAAGCGTTTGGACGTTTATGTGGCTTTTACAGTTTGGGCACCTTGAGGTAGACGCTCTACTGCTGTAGACGCAAATAAGAGCCGCCGTATTTCAGGATATTTCCCTGCTCAATCACAGGACCAGTTGTGTAATCTTAAAAATAAAATGCCGAGGCTATACCAGACACCTTGGTGACCATGTTGTGGCAGGTAAAGCACCTTGTCGAAAAGTAGCGCCAGCAGTGAAATAGATAGTGGGTGGGGCTTTGAGAACTAGTGGGTGTGTCACTGATGGTGAGGCTAGCATGATAATGACCATAGTAAATATTAATAGCTTCAATAACATTAAAGGATAATTTGCACTTTTTTTTTATAAGGTGTTAATTGAGCAAAATAGACACCTATCCTATGTATAGTTATAGGTATAGAGTGTATCTAGCACTTAAGTTTCCTGTAGCTTCTTCCTCTGTAATATGGAGCTGCCTCTATGTACAGATTGCTCCTCTGCCATATCCTTTTGACGATGTCATCATGTTTGACTGAGTAGCACAAATACTTCTCACGCTACTCGTTGTGACGTGCTGATAGGGGCATTATTAGCAGGTCATTTTCTAAAGTGGAAAATGTCCTCTAATCTATCTATGAGGACAGGGTTGAGAGACACAGCTCTGAACACTATAAAGAGGGGGAAATATTTTGATACATTGAAGTGAAGGGTACACGTCTCTTTCCTTGAATGTCGGAACAGTTCTAGTTAATCAGAAAATGAATCAGAAATTGGCCACTGCCCGCTGCGGAAGCCAATATGTTTCTATGAATGTCTGTCCTCCATCCTCAGTCACTGTCTTTAATCAATGAACAGACAGCCCTGTTAGCGGGAATACTTGCTGCGGAGGACTTCATATTAGTTACCTCGTCTGCCTACAATCTCACATTGACAGAAATAGATGGGCAGAGAAGAACGTTCCCATTGTTATAGAGTTTATTTACTCCCTTTATAAAAGGAGACCCTCCCACATTTATACAGCTCATCATTATAACTCTCAGATAGATGAGGCTGAGGTTGCAAAACAGATTTGAGTATCAACTCTCTACGTATCATTCTATGTCTATGAATAGATAACTCATGTATGAGTTTTAAAGCAAGTGAGGTCAATTTTTCAGCTTACCGGTATATCCACTTTATTTCTTTATTAGGCCCTTAAATAACCATTTAACATTCTTTTACATTTACATTTTTTTCAGGTCTATCTGCAAATCCATATATGTAGGTGCAGGCCCCAATAAAGTGAGTATTTACAAAGAACAGAAATCGTGTGCAATTATCCGATTGGTTGCCACGGGTTACAGCACAGTCACACTTTGTAAGTAGATGATACTGCTGTCTGTCATGTATCTATTCAATGCAATTTGGATTTCATTCCATTCCCCACTTTCGTTGTCGGTGCTTCCACTTCTGTGCATTAAACCCTGCAACCGTGTATAATATGTGTATATATATATATATATATATATATATATATATATATATATATATATATATATATATATATATATATATACAGAGTAATGGGCCAAAAGTTCAGGCTTTTTCAGCCCTAATTTGTGGCAAGGGTTTAGGATTTACAGCTGTTTAATATGTAGCCCCTTCGTTTCAAGGGACCAAAAGTGATTGGACAATTGGCTCAAAAGTTGTTTCTTGGACAAGTGGGGACTATTTCTTCATTATTTCATTATCAATTAAGCAGGCAAACGGTCTGGAGTTGATTCCAAGTGTAGCATTTGCATTTGGAAGCTGTTCCTGTGAACACACAACATACGGTCGGAGGAGCTCTCAACGCAAGTGAAATAGGCCATCTTTAGACAGCAAAAACAAAAAACATCCATCAGAGAGAAAGCGGGTACCTTAGGAGTGGCCAAATCAATGGTACATTCTGAGAGAAAAAGTAGAAACTGGCGAGCTCGGCAACACACAAAGGCCTGGACGTCCATGGAAGACAACAGTGGTGGATGATCGCAGGATAGTTTGTGTGTTCTCCCCGTGTTTGCGTGGGTATCCTCCGGGTGCTCCGGTTTCCTCCCACACTCCAAAAACATACTGATAGGTTAATTGGCTGTTATTAAATTGCCCTTAGTCTCTCTCTGTCTGTGTGTGCGTATGTTAGGGGATTTAGATTGTAAAATGGGGCACGGACTGAATGAGTTCTCTGTACAGCGCTGCGGAATTAGTGGTGCTATATAAATAAATAGATGATGATGATGATGATGATGATCCTTTCTATGATAAAGAAAAACCCCTTCACAACATCCAGCCAAGTGAAGAACGCTCTCCAGAAGATAGATATATCATTATCCAAGTCTACCATAAAGAGCAGACTTCACAAGAGCAAATACAGAGGGTTCCCCACAAGGTGCAAACCATTCATAAGCCTCAAGAATAGAAAGGACAGATTAGCCGTTGCCGAAAAAAATATAAAAAAGCCAGCTCAGATCTGGAAGAGGATTCTTTGGCCAAATGAAACTAAGATCAACCTGTACCAGAATGATGGGAAGAAAAAAGTATGGAGAAGGCTTGGAATGTCTCATGATCCGAAGAATACCACATCATCTGTAAAACAGGGTGGAGGCAGTGTCATGGCATTGGGCATCCATGTCTTCCAATGGCACCGGGTCACTAGTGTTTATTGATGATGTGACAGAAGTAGAAGATTTCTGAAGTGTATAGAGTTATACTGTCTGATCAGATACAGCCAAATGCAGCAGAGTTGATTGGATGGCGCTTCACAGTACAGATGGACAATGACCCAAAACATACCGCGGAAGTAACCCCGAGTCAATCACCTGATCTCAACCTGATCGAGCAATCATGTCACTTGCTGAAGACAAAACTAAATCTAGAAAGACCCACAAACAAACAACAACTGGAGACAGCTGCAGTAACGCCCTGGTAAAGCAGAACAAAGGAGGAAGCCCAGTGATGTCCATAGGGTCCAGACTTCAGGCAGTCATTGCCAGCAAAGTAATTCCTGACTAAGTAATAAAAATGAACACTTTAATTATGATTATGTTAATTTGTTCGATTACATTTCAAAGTGAGGGACATTGTATAAAAATGGTTGCAATTCCGAAACACTTTTTTTGTGCAACCCCTGAATTAAAGCTGCTCTTCAATTGCATCTCTGTTGTTTAATTTCAAACCCATTGTGGTGACGCACAGAGTAAAAGTTATGAAGATTGTGTCACTGTCCAAATATTTCCGAACCTGCTGTACAAATATAGATAGATAGATATAGTATATATATATATATATATATATATATATAGATAGATAGATAGATATAGTATATAGTTATATAGAAATAGATAGATAGATAGATATGAGATAGATAGAGAAATAGATAGATAGATAGATAGATATAGTAGATAGATAGATAGATAGATATAGTATATAATTATATAGAAATAGATAGATAGATAGATATGAGATAGATAGATAGATAGATATAGTATATAGTTATATAGAAATAGATAGATAGTATATTTTATTTTCCTGCGCACTAACAGCATCTGTTATGTTTACAGGACTGAATACATTATCTGAAGACAGATAGATGTGATATCTCATAAAGAGCAGTCACTTTCATGCTCTATCCACTCTTACAGGGAACCTATCATAAGTGTCTATTATACAGATAGTGATTGCATTGTTCAGGTAACAAACCCTTGTACAAAACATGAATGTACAATGGACTAGTGTAAGGTCACTTTGAAACATTGTGTTGTCATGAATTACTTTATAGCAAAAAGAAGCAAATATCAGCTCTCCGGCTTTTGCAGAACTACTGTGTATTGTCCATGAAGCTCGCCCAAGGCAAACTATCCATTTAACAGAGAGTATGTAATATAATCCTGCAGATTCATTATCTTTGGTGAGCTGGGTGTATCCAGTCCTCTTTCTATGTTTGAGCTGAGTAGCATGAAAAGAAACAGGGTTTGCAGGAATCTATGATCTGCAAATCTCATTTTATCAAGGGAGAGATGGCCACCTAGAAATAGCTGGTGAGGTATTGCAAGACTCCGAGAGAACTAGACTGCGTCAATCTTTATCCCACCTACTCTGTAGCGGGGTGGCATGGTCCCATGGTTGGATAAGGTGGTCACATGATCGGATAAGGTGCTAAGGAGCTTGTGCCTGATCACTTTAAATTTCCCATTAAAACTTTACGATCTTGGTGTGGAATCAACTCAATGTCTCCAATGTCTCCACCATGTATTTGGCTTATAGAGAGTTGTCCCAGTTTGTTGACTTCTGTTCTATTGTGAAAGAAGACTTGACCGTTAATGTGGTATTTAAATTTGCAATAACGAGCAACTGTCAGAGATTTTATATTGGGGTGGGAGCATGTGGTTCTTTTCCTAGGTGGTCTAGCCTAACCCTAACCCTAACCCCTAACCCTAGGTGTCCTCCCTTGAGATCATAGATTCTTGCAAACCCTGGTTTGTTCTACAAGGCTTGGCTCGTAGCAACAGCTGATGTCATCTGGTATTTGCCAGTAAAAATTCTACTCTGTTTAGGCTCATAGGACTCCAATAGTGTTTAACAGAAGTTCTGGAGGTAGGCCATATAACCACCCACATAATTATGTGTTAAGGACCCCCTTTTGAGGCTTCCTTTATCGTAACTGTTTTCCGCATTGAGTGGCCTTTGAAACAGACCAAGTTCATTCCCGTATTATTTTAGGTAAAATCCAGCCTCTAATTGTATTCACCTTAGCTGCCCGAAATGATTTTTCAGGATGTAATGAGGAGTTTTGACAATGATGTGATTCCCATCCAGGGTAAATGTAAGCCAGGGGTCTGTGAAATGTGTTAATATGAGTTCTGAACCTCTGGCTGCTGATGCTAAGATACAGGTTGGTTTAATGATTAGCTGTCAAATATCGTTTGAGTTATTATCAATTATTTTCTTAATTGGTGGTGCAAAATATAAATTCCTGTGATATTGCGTCATACTGGGATTTTGTACAAGGTCTTAGGGATGCTTCTAGCAATGTCTTTGTGACCAGAGAAAGAGAATTGTGGACTTTAAAGGCCGCTATCCGCATTCTGTAGGGACAAGCTAGTAGCATTTCCCTTGCTCCCAGGAAGCAACGTTGGGGAAATCCTAGAGATATATTTGGACCCTTAATTAACTGTTCTAGTAGAGGGTACCAATGATGGCCAACAGGGTATACCAGCACTAGCTCTCTGACCTGGTCTTTTCGTACTTCCTGTAATACCCTCCCTAAAATTTCCAGAGGTGGAAAAGCATAAGGATTTAGAAGGTCTGTCCATGGGAATGATAATGCACACATCCAGACAAATCTTTGGGTCTTGGCTGTTTTTGGAAAAACAAATAAATAAGTGTCTTGGACTGAATTTTTGTTCTATGTGTTGAAAAAGGGTATGTCTTAATACTACTACACTCAGTGTTAGTTTTTGTTGGGATTATGCATCTGCTAGCTTGTTAAGGCTTCCAGGGATGTAGGTTGCTCTCAACAAGATCATTCTTGGGAGAGCCCAATGCATTAGAACTAAGGCTTCTCTGAATAGTTTGTGAGAACTTGTACCCCCAACCTGTTTATGTATGATACTGCATCTGAATATGGGCAAAGTGAGGCATGGTATCGGAAGGTAGAAGAGCCTCTAAAGCAAATCTCATCAACCTGAGCTCTAGCACATTGATGTGAATCTTCTTGATTTCATTGCCTTTGAATCCATAAAGGCTCTCCACCGTAGACGTGATACATCTGTGGTAATTACTATGTCTAGTGTGTTTAATAAACATGGGTGGAGGAAGGAGAATGGATGCCCAATCGTTCAATTCTCCACTGGCATAACAAATCGTTAGGAATCCTGCATTTAGTCTCTATCTTTCACTTCACAGCGTTGCAAGCACAGCTGATGCAAGCTCACTAAGATGCAATCAGCTGACATCACAGGGGCGGGGAGTTGAACTTCCAAACAGTATTTAAACCTGCTCTGTCTGTCATTGCCTGCCAGAGTATCGGCCATCCTGAGCTCCTGATCATGTTATACTAATTACTACTTGACTGCTGATTATTGATCCGACTTGTTCCTGTTTCTCTGAGACTTGGATCCTGATTTTGTACTGCACTAACAGATTGTTTTTGATCTTAGGCTTTCCCTAATTATTCCCCTGCCTGATGATTCTATTTTGTGTGGCCTGCATCCAGCTTATCTGACCATTCTGTCTTCTGAGCTATTACTTATAGTGTTCGCCCACCACACTAAGGGCCAGTTCGGTGGAACGTGAACTGGTTACTACATGTAGCCAAATTCATCCCTCCTTGCCATGGGCTCTGGTGAATTCCATTAGTAACTTAGGGTTCTCTGGCTGTGTTAATCCTAGCTGGTGTTGTGTCCACAATCCCTGTCCCAATAAATGTCAACTGAACCAAATTAGTCCAAAGCCCGCCTAGAGACAGAGGTCACAACAAGAGAGCTGTCTATAAGTCCATTTGCATGAAATATCTCCCCGCATGCACCGGAATGGGACTCACACTAATGAATGTGGTTCATGTCCGAAAGCAAGCGACACTACCACCTACGACTGGAAGGGCGGAACACGGGGAGGACGGTGAGGACAAACATAGACAATCTACAGTAAGAGTGTGCCAAAGGCCATTCAAGTTCAGGGCATCTCTTAAGTACATTTTTTAGTCGTATCATTTGCACCAGTTACAAAGCAGGTGTAAGTGCTGCCTGATAGTGATGACTGACACGTATGCATGCCAGAACATGTGTGTGCAAGTAAGATAAACTATAAACATGCATTTTATGTACAGGATGTATTAAGAACATCCTGATTTATCTATTTCATGTAAACCAAAAAAATTACTGATTATAGAGTTGTATATTTATTTTATAAAAAAAAATGTTGGCATGCTCTCTGATGGGACCTTGTATTGCACATATGAATGTGCCTATTCAGCACTGTGTTCTGTCTGTCTACTCACGGTAGGTACTGTATAATCAGAGTATACTTAAACCCAGATTGATATGGAATACAGGGGTATGGGCGTATAAGTTACGTGCAGGTTTTTAAAAACGCAAGATCATCATCACCATTTATTTATATAGCGCCACTGATTCCGCAGCGCTGTACAGAGAACTCACTCACATCAGTCCCTGCCCCATTGGGGCTTACAATCTAAATTCCCTAACACACACAGACACAGACAGACAGACAGACCAAGGGCAATTTAATAGCAGCCAATTAACCTTCCAGTATGTTTTTGGAGTGTGGGAGGAAACCGGAGCACCCGGAGGAAACCCATGCAGACACAGGGAGAACATACAAACTCCACACAGATAAGGCCATTGTCAGGAATTGAACTCATGACCCCAGTGCTGTGAGGCAGAAGTGCTAACCACTAAGCCACCGTGCTGCCCTCAAGATGCGCTCACATTGCGTTCAAAGATGAATCAGTCCCAGATCTGCAAGAACCGTCTGGTTTTCTGATGAGGAATAAATGGCTGACCCATAACTTCTGAGTGCCAGGAACTACTGATATTGAAGAGTTACAATGCTGATAGAAATATCCTATTCCCCAATTGATAATAAGATGATTTGAAAATATAGTTGTTCATTTTTGTGCTTAGTTGGAAGCAATATTTAACCATTTAATAAGATGACTGTAGATTTCATTATCATAGTTTCAATTTAGTCAAATATTTATGGGTGCCTGCCAAATTCTATTGCAATGAGCCGTAAAGGAGAGAATGTTAGTGCTCCGGCAACTATCTTTTCAATCTCAAATGATACATGTCAGCTAAATCACCAACAGATTTCCTATCTCATAAGTAGATAGTTTGGAAACGAATTTAAAAAGAACCTGTCACCAGGTTCTACATTGTCTTTTTATGTGTTTATATAGTGCTTTGTGTCCTGAAAGTTATGTTTATCAAGTGTTTTGAGGTATAAAGTATTGCACAATGAAATGCCTTATTAGATTGTCTCACATAGGAAATCACGAGACAAGTCTTAAATGAGAGACAGGCACATAAACATTGCTGATCCATCTAATAGAGCGATAATTACCATAGGGGACCCGAAGCAGCACTCACGACAGACGCCTACTGTGACATTTCTGTGTGCGTGTAGTGTAAATGACGCAAGTTCTTGCACGCATATAATATCCGTGTTTGAATGCAAAGGTTGAAAATGTTTTGAATAGTTGCTAAACAAAAAATTTTAAATAGAGCACTTCCACGCGCTTTGTGCTCACTCAAGCTGCACACTGAGCTCTGCTCTACCCGGAATTTAAAAAAACAGATATTTTAAATATTAACTTTTTGTGGGTACAAAACATATGGCAACAGAGCGTCTATAAATACAAAGAGACCAGCGTAAGAAATGATTGGAAGTGACACAGGACAGTATTAAAACCAGAAGGGACAGCGGAAGGATTAATTAAATAAAGAAGATGTAACAATCTGTAAGATGGAAATTAGGATAGCAAAGATAAAAAATATTGCTAAACGAAGTAATTTATTGAGGGAACTAATCTGAATATCTTAAAGGGCAGGCCTGGCCAACCTGTGGCTCTCCAGGTGCCGTGAAACTGCAAGTCCCAGCATGCTCTGCCAGCTATTGGCTGGCAATTTACTAACAAAGCATGCTGGGACTTGTAGTTGCACAACACCTGGTGAGCCACAGTTTAGCCAGGCCTATTATAGGGTCATTAAGGATATTTTATCCCACCATGAGGTTTAAGAGGCAGCTGCCTCATTGATGTCTTGTTTTGGCTTCTTCCCAATCAATAACGCTAGAACATATGAGAATGTCATAGACTCATAGTTGTGCACTCTCCTCATACAAGTGCAGACACAAGTTCCTGCACGTAGTAAATTACCCTAATTTAAAAAAAAATATAAGTATCCAATATAATGGCTGCTTACAATCACGATTCAAGTAACAGAAGATAGATGTGATGAGAGAAGCAGATATTTCTGTAAAATAAACAACATGAGTTTCAGAGCAGTCAGACTTCATGGAAAGAGCATTTCAATTTCTTGGTCTTCGCCCACAACGTCACGCTATGGTACGGCATAAAATCACCTGTGATCCGGACACGCTATAAAGCGCAGCTTTATAACTTGAAGCATCGCGGTCCAAAGCAACTGTTATAACAAATATTGTTGAGGCGATAGACTGTTAATTGCAGAGGTGAAGAATCCCAGCTGTAAACAAGAGGGAATCTTAACAGTGCAGATTACTGTCATCGGTAAACCTATCGCCAATCATGGGTAGAAATAGGTTTACAATCATATGTTTGCATTACTGAAATAACAAACACTTCTGTGTGTAACTATTGCATTTTCTGGTTCTGCACAAATAGAGCAGAACATCAGTGTCTTAGTATTATGTAATAGTTTCCTTGCCTCTTCTGTACACAAACAACACAGCAGGAATTGTAGATTGGATTAGAACAGATTTATAAGGGATTAGGGCTGCGGTGGGCGACCTGTAGATCTCCAGCTGTTGTGGGACTATAACTCCCATAATGCTCTCCCAGCATGCTGGAACTTGTAGTTCCACCACTTCTGGAGATCTATAGATTGCACACCAGTGTAGAAGATGGTCTTCTTGCTACAAAGGACAGGTAGTGATTTTTGGAGGGGTGAATAGCCAAAAGTTAATTTGGATAATATATGCCTCTAACAATTAGAAGCAAATTATTATATTATTATTTATTATTATTATGATTATGGTTGTTATTATTATATATTAGCTTGGTGCATATTCCAACAATGAGGGGAGTACCACTTTAATTTTTTGCAGAGTCAGTATTTAGAATAAGTAACTTAATATGAAAATCATTCACAAGCGATTACACATTTAATATTAATTAGACTAAAACGCTACAAACAAGGCTTGTTTGTTTTTCATTATTCAACACTTGGTTTCATGCCTAATTGAAGGGAAGCTTTTAAAACCTATTCATGTTTAATTCATTATTATTGTTAAACAATATAGAGCATGCCACTAATGAAGGGAACATCAGTTTGGACACATTGAACCTCCTATAGAGTTTGACGTAAATACAAATAAATGGAGCAATATTGCACAATTTGGCAAGGGTAACATATTAGAGCTGGGAAGAGACGGCGTAACCCTAGTTTGAGTGGTGAACCGCTTGAGAACAGAGGAACCAGTGTGGTTGGCAGTCCCGCTAGGGCCCCCCCGTGTCATGTGGGCAGCCAAACCTCCTGCCACACTACCTATCTGGCTAATAGTCATAGTTGCCAATACCGCTTATAACAAGCAGAATTGGGATTCTTTTTTTGTGAAGTTGCACGTTTTTTTCACTGCTGCGGGTAGCTTGTTTTTGGGCTTGGACCTGTTCTCCAAGTCCTCAGGCTGCATAATCGTTTTTTTTTGTTTTTTTCCCTCTGTTACTATTTTGTGATTGATGCATTCAGGGGTTTTTTTTTGTGGGCGGGTTGTGCAGCGACATCCTCCAATGAAGTGGCGCTTTGTGGGTGGGCGGAGTCAGAGGAGGACGTGGAATAAATCACAGGAAGACGGATCTACAGTAACCTACTGAAATAAGTTCTGTGACAGACACACGATCGCTGCACTTATAGCAGGTAACACTGCTATATAACACCCTCCCCTCCCATTCAGTAAGCTGCTCATGTCAGAAGACTGCTTATACTGTTATATCATGGGGCTGTGTGCTATAGACATACCAGTGTCCTAAATTACAGCATTTGCTTTTTCATTTGCCATATCAGTGTATAAATGTGTCCTCTTGTGTTTATAAAGGTTTTCTAAGTGGAGATTCAGTGTAGAACTTACGGTCCCCTGTAAGTTGGGCTTTTTTGGGCTTTTTAGGATTGGTTTGGGCTTGTTTTTCACTAAGTGGCTTGTTTTTATTTCAAAATTGGCAACCCTGGTAATAGTAGAACAGCCTCTTGAGCGACAAAGTGCCCCAACCAAAGAAACAGGGCCGGATTTACCACTAGGCAACCTAGGCAATTGCCTAGGGCCCAGCGGTCCCCAGGGCCGCTACTTATGGGGCAGTGCTATGTGCTTGCCCCCCCCCCCCCCCCCCCCCCCGGGCTAAAGTCTGCCAGCCAGCCCCTGAATAGGGGTATATGTTATGCTAAAAACTATAGCGCTATGGATTTTTTCAGGGAGGGGGCCCCAAACCAGTAACTTGCCTAGGGCCCCATGAGGTCTAAATTCAGCTCTGCAAAGAAACACTGTATATGGTGGCTGAGACAAGAGAGAAAATGGCTCCCTTGAAGGAGCGTACGAATAGCGCAGAGGAGGGACATGAAGGCGACAGAACAGAAATTAGAAATAGATGGAAAGTTTCTACAGAAGAAGGAGATAGACTAGGAAGACTGAAGAAGCCAGTGGAGGTGGAAGAGAGTAAGAAAGTGAGACACACAGAGGAGAGGTATAATGAGGAGAAAGGAAATATGAAGAAACAATTAAACATTTATCAGTTAGTCAGCTAGATTAATAATGCTTCAACAATTGCTCAGTCAGTTACTAACATTTTGTCAATTAGTCGGTCCTCTTGGTAGTAGTTTGTTAGTCAGTTAGTTAAATGTGAAGAGTAAATTAGTCAGTCAAGTGAATTATTGTTAGTCACTCTGAGTATTAACCATCTGACAATTAGTCAGTTATACATCAGTTTAGCAGTTTGACAATCAGTCTACTACTCTAAGGATCAAGTAGACAGTTGTCAGACAGTCAGAGTGTACAAGAAAGGAGGGTGGGGTGAAGGGAAGCGCTAGTAGATCGAAATTAGATAAGGAAACGTAAAAGAAGATAAAGCAGGACTGTGGGACAGGAATAAGTAGTAGTAAAGGGTCAGGGAGAGCAAACGTAGAGTAAAGATGAATACGCTCCAGATGTCAGGACTACTAGATACCAGCGCCATCACGGGTCCAGAACGCAATGTAGACCCTAATCCGACAAGTTGTCATGACCTAGAGCTGTTCCAGACCAGGCAACAGTAAATAGACAGACGAATTAAAGCTCACTAACCCCAGAACTTCTGGCCAGTTAAGTGACACCATCAGTTCCAAACAGTTGTGACCTTAGTTCACACACCTAAGTCCTGGTCAGGTAAATTGTTTCAAAATATTGAGGTCTAAAGACAGTTAGGCCAAATAACAAATATAGTGATCAACTTCAACTGCTACCAAACTGACGGCCAATTGAAACAGACAAACGTTGCTAATGAAAGACTAATCTAAAGTGCACATTTAATTGGCCATAAACTTTAAGATAGTATTTATATAGAAACGTGTTTGTAGGGCTCTCAAATTAACGTACATAGTACAGTGGCGCACGCAGGGGTGGTTTCTGAGTCCCCCCCCCTGCGCTAAGTGGCCGCCATAGCGGCACTATCCTATACAGCAGCCGCGGCGCTGTCAAAGAAGCATCCGCGTCGATGCTGTATAGTATACAGCACCGCCGCGGACGCTTCTTTGACAGCGCTGCGGCTGCTGTATAGGTCAGCGCTGCCGATACAGATCTGCTGCGCATGCGCGGGCGCTCTCTCGTGTGTTTGTTTTTTTGTTTTTTTTTGGGGTCAATCCTGCATGCGCCCCCTGTAGTATAATTTCCGTAATAGTTCTAAGTTACTGATATTAATGGGCAGCCTGAAAAACTTCAAGTACTGCGGCTCTCAACCTTTATAAAGACTGCATATTGTCTTTAATTTCCAGAATGGACAGACAACCCGACAAGGACCTCAGCACTCCCACACCTTGTGCCGAGGAAGACCTGTGATGAGGCAGTCTTGTTCTCTGTTTTATAACATAGCAGAGGATAGGTTACATTGGGAGCAGCCGGCGGTGGTCACAAAGGGTTCATTACATGTAATTTCATGCTGGTCGGGGTCATGCCGCTGTGTTGGGGTCAGTGGCACTCCTTTTCTGTAGACAAGACCAGAGGGTAAATGTATGAAGCTGAGAGTTTTCCGGAAGATTTGAAAAACCAATCAGATTCTAGCTATCATTTATTTAGAACATTCTACAAAATGAAAGTTAGAATCTGATTGGTTGCTATAGGCAACATCTCCACTTTTCAAACCTGCTGGAAAACTCTCAGCTTAAAACATTTACCCCCAGGATGGTAACTGCAGTACTGGACAGTGGGGACGATGAGACTTACTTACAAGATAGACAAAATAAATGTACATTTCTGAATTGCTATAAGGTAGTTGTTCCTGTCTCCGTTAGATCCTTGTACATCTTAGACTCATAAGTGTAGACAATGACATGGGGGGAGAATAGATAGATAACATGGGAAGAAAAAGGAAATGATATGAGAGAGGATGAAAGAGAGTAAGGGTATGTACACACTGGTGTTTTACAATGAGCTTTTAAACACGTGATAAAATGCTAGAAATATACATATAAATCACATTACATTGATGTACAAGTTGGTATGCATTTGATGTGTTTAGTTCTGTTTATCTGGGTTCAATCTTTTTATGTGACAAAATGAATTTGTAATTTTGTTCAAGCTAAACGCACGTGGTTATATATATATATATATATATATATATATATATATATATATATATATAAATATATATATATATGTTAATGCTTCAATAACACAAATATGTATTGTCTCATTTGGAACAATTATTTTTATTTCACATCCATTGACATACACTTGCATTATAAACTCGTGTTAGCTCATAATATTAATGCCAGTAAGTGTATAGCCAGAAGGAAAGAAACTGCCTAACATGCGGAAATATAGGAAACATGGGGAGATAATAAAACATGGGAAGAGAGGATCAGATGATTAACTCCCCAATCAGAACTTGCATGCTGCCCGTTTATAATGAAGACGAACAGTAGAGAGAGATAATGAGATGGGAAAAGATGGAGAGAGGATATGAAGGAAGAGGTGCTAACATATAATGAGAAGAGGGATAAGAAGGGGGATGGGAGACAATAACATATAGTTATTGGAAATGACAAAAGATCAGGTTTGCCAGTAACTTTTGAAAAAAATTTCCTTGACGACTATGGCCGGTGAAATTAAGTTATACTAAAAATCATTGGTGCACAAAAGGCAACTGGTTGATTTGGAAATCATATAAACAGGTAAAGACTTTTAGGGGTAAATGTATCAAGCTGCGAGTTTCTGGCGGGTTTGAAAAGTGGAGATGTTGCCTATAGCAACCAATCAAATTCTAGCTGTCATTTATTTAGTACATTCTACAAAATAGTAGCTAGAATCTGATTGGTTGCTATAGGTAACATCTCCACTTTTCAAACAGTCAGAAACATGCAGCTTGACACATTTATCCCCTAGATTTAGTGTAACCTGTCTAATTGTCAATAGATGTCCCTCAAAATGAATAGTCTTAAGGTGTCTCTACAGCAATTATATGATAAATGTTATAAATGCAAGGGAAAGCAGGCTAAATGTAATGTTGTTTTGTGTATGTCTGGATAACTTACAATAAAGGCTCCAGTATTTCCTACAAATAGGACTAATTTGCCTTTTGAAGAAAACGCAACCCACAAATATCATAGAATGTCCATTCCAATATGGAAAATGTATTCCATGTAAGAGGTAAATCCATGGGGAAATTAGCTACACTAATAGATTATCCTGGAGTAGGGGCAGACATAGAGCTTTGGTTTGTTTTCAATCACTCTTCCTCTATGTAAACACTTCCAGGGCTAATCAGTATTATTTGGGCATTATTTTCATTTAGTCACTCAGACAGCTGCCAGCTGTAGGTGCGCTGACAGAATACATAACCACGCGTTAAGAGATGACATTTGCAGCCGTCATTGCCGAGCAGAAGCGCCTGCTCTGGAATGAGATGAGGGCAATTATAATACTGGACGGGTGTGTGCTCCTCAGATGGTTACATCCCCAATCACAAGGTGCGCGCTGCCCCTTTAAAAAAACGTGACTTCTCCCGGGTCTCATTCTCTCTGCATCAGTAGACTTCAGTTTTTGCATAATGAAAGTCTGAGTGGCATTGGATGGGCGAGGAGACCAGAGCTGGAGAAGAGCTGTGTAATACTAAGTATGAGAGAGACAGAGAGAGGTAACCAGAGGCAGGGGCAGGGAATGTGAAGGAGGAAGAGAGAGAGGGAGAGGGAGAAAGAGAGAGAGAGAGAAAGGGGGTGAATGGCAGTGAAGAGGGAAAGGGAAGGAGAGTGCAGAGACTGGAGCTATATAGATTAAGAAGAGGAGAGGAAAGGAGACAGAGTATTTAATGCAGCAACTGACAGACAGAGGAAATAAGATTGAGACTATTAACTGAGGAACGAGACAGCAAGAGACCACGGCCAAGTGGAAGAAAGAGAGATCATGAAGAGAAGCCCAAAAAATAAGAAGAGGGAGATAGGTAGTTGTGACAGGACACGTGTAATCCTCTGAATGTAGACTTTTAGGATAGAGAATAGAGAAAGCATCTCAGGTCTGCACGTTTCCAAACCCCCCCAAAAAAAGACTTCCCCGACTGACTCCATTCTGGGACAGGAGCTGGATTGATCCGGACATGTATAAACTTTCCTGAGAGGCACAGAGAATGGGCTCTAGAATCCATCATATCGTCATTATCTTAGGACAGGGCTGTGCCATGCCTTCATAGACCTTCTCTGCATCCTCATCAGCAGGATCAGACTGGACTAAAGCGAGCTCCAGAGAATGTCCCCTGCTTGTGCCACTGAACTTGGGATATCGGTTTTGGATGGCTGGCTGTCAGGGGGGGACTAAATTGTGACCCTATAAATCTAATCCAACTGGCATAAGGAGGAAGTGCTGTAGTTTTCTTAAAACCTTACAGCGCCAAGAGAAAATCTCATTGAAGGCGCTAAACTCAATCAAATCCCAGAATCAGGCACCTTATTGGGATATTGGCACTTGGACCACTGAAGGTGACATAGGGACAAACAACCTGTTCAGCCTCAGTTTGGAACTTACCATAAAGAAACACTGATAGGAATTATACAATATGCTCCACCATTACTTGCGCCATTTAGGTTTGCGCACGGACGTAGAGAACCTATAACATTTATCTGGTGACCAGACATTCTCTGTGGCTGTATCTGGAAGCGCTTCCCAGCTCAGCTCTCGGGAGCTGTCCCTTCAGCACCACACTGGAACCTAAGCACATCTCAGTCACTGGCTATGAGCTGTCTGTTCAGCACCACAGCTACTATCCCTGTCTTACTGAGGGACTGGGAGTCAGGGCTTCTGCAGGCAGGAACGTGGGATCTACTAATGAGACTGAGTATAGGCAAACTTTAAAGTCCATGTCTCTGACCTGCATGGGGACATTAGGAAGTATAGCAATTTAAAATATATATTTTTTCCAACCTTTCAGAGGCGGACACTGACTTTGTCAAGGTCACGGGAAGCTGGGTTCAAACTTACAGTTATACTTTTTTGGAAAGTCTGCATGTCTTCCTACCAAAGTTTGCATTGAAACGTTACATCATAGTCTATCACTGGCCGGATTTTCTAAATACACTTCTAGTACCTGCCTATTCTCTGCTACCAGACCGTCAGCTAACTCTCAGCTTCCTCTCTAGCCAGGGGTCCAACTACCATGACCAAGTATGAGGATGTGTGACAGAGGTGTTCAGATGCTAATTACCACTGTGGGGGCCTTTGCAGCTTTTAGTCTGATGACCATAGCGGTGGGCACGGATTATTGGCTGTATTCCAGAGGGGTCTGCAAGGCCAAATCCACCAATGACAATGAGACCAGCAAGAAGAACGAAGAGGTGATGACTCACTCAGGATTATGGAGAACGTGCTGCCTTGAAGGTAAGTTACCTTCTCCCTAGACAGCTGTGACCTTTGAACTATAGAATAATGCATAATTACACATCTTGCTTAAAGCAGTGATAGACAAACTATGGCTCATTTGTCATTGTGGAACTACAAGCATTAGCAAACCCACCGTTGGCTAAAAGAGCATCCTGGTGCTTGTAGTTCCACCACAGCTGAAGAGCCACAGGTTGCCTGAATAGAGTTTGAAAATACTTTGCTTTAACCTATATTACATAAATTCTACCAGTCAATATCTGCAACATGAAAATATCAGACAACACATTCAGTTCTTTATCAGAATATTGAACAATTAACCCTGCTTTTGCCATTGTGGTGCATGGTTGTGAAAGCTATTTGTAAGCAATGAAATATTACACAGAGGCAAGAATATTATATTTACCCTTGAATCATTGCTCTAACCCAAGTAAATAATTCACTGTGTTTACGCTGTTCCATCGTCACTAGCAGTATCCAGCTGTCTGGCATCTAAAAGGTTAGCACTGAAAATGTGCTGTAAATATGTTTCTCCTCTGTGAATGCTGCAGTTGACAGTATTGAACCTGCCAACATGACTCACTTCAACAGTGTGATAATGTAGTGCTCTTGCTATACCCCATTTATTTCAATATTGCAATAACCTCATCGGAATAAGTTACAGGTTAGTCCTAATAATGCTGAAAGCAAACACAGCCCAGATCATTGTCATTGGAAAATAAGAGGAAAGAAACAAGATGAAGATATTATCACATCGTTGACGTGGGTCAGGTTAGCAGGTCTGGAGTTTGGGATTGTAAGTGAAAGTTATAATGGATAAAGGATATTTGAAGATCAGAGAATAAAGGATATTTGAAGATCAGTGGTATGCAATCTGTGGGACTACAAGTCCCAGCATCTCATGCAGGACATAATGGGCATACAACAGCTGAAGAGTCACAGGTTGCCAGAGCCTGTAGATGATCAGGAAGGAGGAACACAAGTGGGTCATATTAATTGTGCAAATAACCTTTCTAGGGTTTTAGAATCCTTGGTATACCTGGCTGCTGAATGCAATGGACTACAGCCATCCACTCCCACCCACGAACTTAGTGGCAGGAAACTATTTTGCCTCATTACTCTGTAACATCCCACCCACCTCTCATCCTTGGATCTAAAATCTCAGTTTGACAATAACTCCGTTCTGTTTCTATGTTGATTTTTTTTTTTTCTTCAGTGTTGGATATTTTCTAATATTAGCTAGTGTGTGGGAGATACCTAACAGAGCATTGCTATGGAGTCCTGCTCATCTGAAAGGGTTAACCGATTCACAGCCAGCGTCCACTAGGCACTTGTGAGTAGTGCTTTCTACACTCACTAGGCGTTCATTAAGTATCCATATCGTTAGTGAAAGTCCAAAATATCAAGCGTAAAAGACTCTTTGGCCATTTTGTGTTCGGACTACAGCTCCTATCAGATGCAAATGTTTGGGGGGAAAAAATCTCTGCAAAAGGAAATCAGCTGCTGGTCACCAAAGAGGTGTCTGTTTTCATGTCACAAGCCCAGAAAGGTACAAGAAATAATAAACTAAAACTGACAATTAATGCTAGTTGTATGGAGAAAACACAAGGTAAAATGTTTCATATGTGGTGATCCAAGACAGGCTTTAAAATATTTATTTTAGGTTGGGGAAGGGTTAAAAAGACAGTGAAACTACTTGCATTGCCTAAATCACAGATTCTCCCTGTAGTTAATCTTCTTTTCATTGCTCAGATTAATCAAGCTTTCTCCAATCTCTTCGTGTTTTGACTTCCAGATCCATTCACCTTATATAGTCTAAATGAGATAAAATTGAGCTACAGTGGAATTGCTACAATTCTGCTATAAGAATACTGTTACAAATGTCTAATGCCATGTCTTGCATGCTCAAATGAGTTAAAGGTCACCTCTAATTTAGAAAGGGTGCAAATGGCTATTTTTTATTTATTTTTACACACTCCATAGACATTTGGGGCTAGATTTACTAAACGGCGGGTTTGAAAAAGTGGAGATGTTGCCTATAGCAACCAATCAGATTCTAGCTGTCATTTTATAGAATGTACTAAATAAATGACAGCTTTAATCTGATTGGTTGCTATAGACAACATCTCCACTTTTTCAAACGCGCAGTTTAGTAAATCTATCCCTTGGTGTTGTTTGCAAATTGCGACTAAGATCAAGTTGAAATCTTTCATGTTAGTTAAAGCTGAAATTTGCAGCAAACCACTTCTCCTGCGCTAAGACAACTAAATGCATTTCATTTGTTTTCTTCTCTTGTTTATTAAATCAACTTTATATAATAAAGTTATAAATAAAGCTTTGGGAAACAGAGAGGAATATATAGTAGTACAGAGAAATAGATAGTACGGTACTTTAGAGACAGTGGTGTTATAACTGCAGAACAGTGAGATCATCAGTTCAATACTATACAGAATAACATGTCACCCCCCAGGGTAGATGACAGGGATATTACAAGTCACCCTGGTGTTTCATGTCATAAAGTAAACCTCCTAGCCTGTAGTCTCTTGTCCTTACATGGTTACGGAACTCCAATGTGGCTTGTTGTGGCTGTGTGATGCACAGTGGAAGGTCTGATAGATGATTCATTGTATATACCTAACATGCATATTAAGCAATTTACCATATTACGCTTGTGTCCCTCTTCATTACTGTCAACCTCCATAGAAGTTACTGTATGACATTATAATTCTAAGAGTATTCCCTCTATGAGTTCACAATTAAGACATATATGGCCTTATTCCTGTATTGAGCCAAAACTATTATATATAATACCATGAATTGCCTGTACGTTAAATGCATGTAAAGCATTATGTAATATAGTTCATTGACAATCCTATTTATATGATAGAGTGCAATACAGTATATAATGGGGTATCAATCCAACATGATAAACTACAGTACAGTTAATAAATAGTGTATATTAAAATTAAAATAAAAACACCATCCATATGATGCAGTTGATAATTTAATAATATACATGGATAGATATAACACACGTGTGGATATATATATATATATATATATATATATATACTGTATATAAGTGACACATTTTCTATACTTGGGACATCGAACACAGCTTTACTTAGGTAATTCTAAAAGAGCTTAGAGTACAGTAATCCGTGAGATTTACAAATATGGTGGGGGGTCCAATTATGATCAGATTTCTCTGAAGGAAAGTTGAAAGTGCTGATTTACATCAAGTTATACAGCAGACAAAGCAGTAAAAGGAAAATATAATTGTGGCTCACGAGTTCCATTATTAAACAAAGAGACATAATGGGTATATATTAGGCTTTTTGTACCATCAGATACTACCTATTTCACCTAGTACGTACTCCTCTGCACCCATTCTTTTTATTTGTCAGTGGCAATAATTTGGGATGAAGGGTTGTTACTGATCCATGCCCCACCTAAGGCACCTGTTTCCTCCACCCATCCCATCCCCCAAATCTAGCATGCTACTCTTCAGTTAGGATGTAAGTATACGAGATGCCCTTTACCCAGCTTTCAGCCGCCCTTTACCCAGCTCTCAGCCGCCCTTTACCCAGCTCTCAGCCGCCCTTTACCCAGCTCTCAGCCACCCTTTACCCAGCTCTCAGCCGCCCTTTACCCAGCTCTCAGCCGCCCTTTGCCCATCTCTCAGTCGCCCTTTACTCAGCTCTCACCTACCCTTTACCCAGCTCTCAGTCGCCCATTACCCAGCTCTCAGCGCCCTTTACCCATCTCTCATTAGCCCTTTGTCCAGCTCTCAGTCGCCCTTTACCCAGCTCTCAGCGCCCTTTACCCAACTCTCAGTCGCCCTTTGCCCAGCTCTCACCCACCCTTTACCCAGCTCTCAGTCGCCCTTTACCCAGCTCTCAGCACCCTTTACCCAGCTCTCAGCGCCCTTTACCCAGCTCTCAGTCGCCCTTTACCCAGCTCTCAGCCACCCTTTGCCCATCTCTCAGTCGCCCTTTACTCAGCTCTCACACACCCTTTACCCATCTCTCAGTCGCCCTTTACTCAGCTCTCACCCACCCTTTACCCAGCTCTCAGTCGCCCTTTACCCAGCTCTCAGCGCCCTTTACCCAGCTCTCAGTTGCCCTTTGTCCAGCTCTGTCACCCTTTACCCAGCTCTCAGCGCCCTTTACCCACCTCTCAGTCGCCCTTTGCCCAGCTCTCACCCACCCTTTACCCAGCTCTCAGTCGCCCTTTACCCAGCTCTCAGTCACCCTTTACCCAGCTCTCAGCGCCCTTTACCCAGCTCTCAGCCACCCTTTACTCAGCTCTCACCCACCCTTTACCCAGCTCTCAGCCGCCCTCTACTCAGCTCTCACCCACCCTTTACCCAGCTCTCAGCCGACCTTTACCCAGCTCTCAGCCGACCTTTACCCAGCTCTCACCCACCCTTTACCCAGCTCTCAGCCGCCCTTTACCCAGCTCTCAGCCGCCCTTTACCCAGCTCTCAGCCACCCTTTACCAAGTTCTCAGCCACCCTTTACCCAGCTCTCAGCCGCACTTTACCCAGCACTCAGCCGCCCTTTACCCAGTTCTAAGCCGCCATTTACCCAGCTCTCAGCTGCTCTTTACCCAGCTCTCAGCCGCCCTTTACCCAGCTCTCAGCCACCCTTTGCCCAGCTCTCAACAGCCCTTTATCCAACTCTCAGCCGCCCTTTATCCAACTCTCAGCCGCCCTTTACCCAGCTCTCAGCTGCTCTTTACCCAGCTCTCAGCCGCCCTTTACTATCCTCACCCTGCTACCTGCCATTGGGGTGCAGGATTGAATGACGTGTTACTATGTGCTTCCTCCTAGGACTTCCACACTATGAATATAGGCAATTTAGATAAAGTGGAGTTGTTTTCCGTCCCAAATACCACTATTCCTGCTATCATGGTGGACTCCTCATACACTGGCAGGAACAAGTGAGCACATAATTCAAAGTGCAAAAACATACTAGTAGGTTAATTGGCTGCTATCAAAATTGACCCTAGTCTGTCTGTCTCCCTCTCTGTCTGTCTGTCTGTGTGTGTCTATATTAGGGAATTTAGATTGTAAGCTCCAATGGGGCAGGGACTGATGTGAATGAGTTCTCTGTACAGCGCTGCGGAATCAGTGGCGCTATATAAATAAATGGTGATGATGATGATGAAGTGCGCCTCCTGCTGTTTGACTATGAGACGTGCTAGAGACTGGCAGTAGAAGGAGGGTGGTAAGGTTCATTGGAGGGGTAGATAGTGGGAACTTGGCCAAAATCTAACAATCAATTTTTTATCATTTGTAATTTTATAATTATAAATAATAATAATAATAATAATAATAATAATAATAATAATAATAAATGTATACCTTTCTTCTGCAAGCTAATCCAGTGAAGGCATGATATTGCGTACAGTAACTAACAATGCAAAAATCTATAATGTGCTTTTTACTTGAAATTAAAAGTAAAGTGGACAGGGGACCAAACCCATATAAATAAACCTACACTGGTGTCTTTTAAATATTAATTTCAGTTTAACTCTTCCCTCGCCTTTGTATAGGTTGCAACTGATATGAGTGAGAAAGACAGACAAACATGTCTATATATAAGATTTTAAAGGTATTGGAAAACATTTTTTGTATTATATAATGGTAATTTGTGATATACTTTTAAATTTAAAATGGTTGGTTCACTATTGCAGATCTGCTTTAAAGAGAATGTGTTAACCTCACACAGTTGATACAGCCATTTTGTGTTATGAAAAAATGGTCATGAGAAAACAGTTTACTCAATCACTAGGAACCAGTGACATGACTGAGGCACAAAATATAGGCATCCATTTTGTGGGATTAACCAATATTCATGAGAAACTAGCTTACTCCATCACTAGGAACCAGTGACATCACCAGTTACACCACTGAGGTACAAAGTACAGGCAGCCATTTTGTGCAGCCTATCGATTAACTAGAAATCAGTTACTCCTGCCTCAGTGCTGTCAGGTTGTATAGTTGTCTAATGCTCTTTAACAAGATCAGCCATGTTGGAGATGTGCTAGTCCTGTGCTCCAATTTGTCCTGTAGATGCTCAGTTGGAAGTAAGACAGGATTGCTTCAGAGAAAGTCTGGATGTTACCTATAGCAACCAATCAGATTCTAGCTATCATTTATTTAGTAGATTCTACAAAATGACAGCTAGAATCTGATTGGTTGCTTTAGGCAACATCTCCACTTTTTCAAACTACGCTCTTGATTCTACAGTCACTGTGTTAATATTGTGCTGGTGACTGAAGTAGGAACCAATCTGCTTATCGCTCGTGTGCTCCTCGTATAGTAGAATGGTGATTAACTTGTATATCACTAAGTGCTTCCTCCTGCGCTGAATACACAAGGAGTCAGGGCCGTCTCTTCCATTGGGCACGATGGGCAGGTGCCCGGGGGCCCTGCAGGCAAGGGGGGCCCATCCGAATTCTAAAAGGTATTTTTTTAAATACTTACCTTGCGGTCACATCAGCGGTGATCCGGCTCCCTCCCTGGTCCCCTCTTCCATGCTGTGCTCGCAGTAAATGCTGGGCATGATGTCACGCCCAGCATTCACTGCAACCACAGCACGGAAGAGGGCAGAAGAGACTCAGCGGCGCGGAAAAAAGAAGAGGATCGGACTTAAGGTAAGTTAAGGGGGCCCCTATATATATATATATATATATATATATTTATTTTTATTTTTTTAGGGGCCCGGTACACTGCATTGCCTGGGGGGCCCATAAAGTTGTTAAGGTGGCCCTGCAAGGAGTGCAACAGTGGAGCTAGTGGTCATGAGAGACTTATCTGGGGGAGGTTAAGGTAGGAATGAGTGACCATAGATGGCGTATGGGCTCTGTGCGTAGACTATGTCAGGTGAAACATCCTCAAAGTTTTGACAAGAGTACAACAAGCGTTCTCTATTACCAATGTCTCCCATCTGATTGAAACAACATTTACAGGAACTCATCCATGAATAACGAAGTTTACATATATTTGCATACTTGCATACAAACCGTGTAAATCTTACTATTTAATTAGTTAATTAATAACAAGGGAAAACATACAATGCTATAATTAAAAAATAATGGCAATATAAATGCCCAAAAATTAGTATTTTGTGTATACTCATATTTTAAACATAGACACCAGGGCATTCATTTTTGTATCAAAAGTCAGACAACTAGATATAACCCCATAGTCATCATTTTTCAATTTCAGCATTATAAAAAAAACACTAAACGTTTATGATCTTGATAAATGGTATGTAAATCAGTTTTTGATAAATAGGGATCTAGCACATAGATATATAGAGACATACGCAGTGAAAATCAACATATTATTTACATAGTCTGTGAACTGAGCTACGCTCGCAAAATAATATTTTACGACTACATGATAATTTAATATTTTATGTCTGGTGGCGTTAATTGCCTCATTATGTAGTCGACTGCATGAAGACTGTGAAACTGCTGTGTCACCACATAAACAACACTGGCTGGGAGATGTTCAAGTATAAATGTAAGAAATAAAATATGGAAAGTTATAAAAATATTAAGTTAATCTATACATTAGATACATTAGATCAGGCTTATGGAAACTGTAGTTACCTAGTTGTTGTAGAATTACAGGTACCAGCATGCCAATCATGCTGGGCTATGTAGTTCCACAAAAGCTGGAGACAGTGTCTAGTCCCATAGTGGGCTAGCTTGGGCTGGGTCACTTGCATTTTTTTTCCTTTAAAATAGGCTTAGTTGAGTCTTGCCCCCCTGGGCTAAAATTTGCCATCCCTCCCCTGACTGCAGATTCACGAGTTGCCACCTCTTCATGAGAGGCTCTACTGGAATCTTCAAATTTTGTCTTATTCACGTCAATGTCACTTATGGTCCCTTTCTTTAAAGTAGACCTCGGCGAAAAGAGGACAGATTTGTTGCTAACTCCTGTCTATATCCTGGCAGCTGGGATATTGCATTCAACTAATCCCGCTGAAGTCTCATTTCATCTGCACAGTTCTAGAGATTAATACAAATCACATTTGAGGCGTATTTATCGCCGTATTATGTCATATTATGAAAAATTCAGACGGCCTTTAGCACTTAGTTGCTGCTTTGCCCTAATAAGTCATTGTTAGATCTGCTAACAGATTTGTTAGCCAAGGTGCCGACCTGTCAATAAACATGTTCAGTACTGGCCTCAAATGCAAATTTCAGCGGTTCATCTACAGAAGAAGTCGGGAGAATGTTTTGTTTTTTTATAGATATTTTAATTGAGAGTTGTCAAACCACAGCATGAACACGGCGATAATATATGTATACAATATAGGAATCATACAGCAAATTGTAAGTATCAAACAACAGTACTTAAATCACAAATACCAGAAGGTTGCAAATATTATTGACCTCATTATTCTTTCTTTTTCTTTTTTTTTTAAAGCACCAATATATTCTTCTATACTGTACAATGAGGAGGTACAACAGTTATACAAGTAACATACAATATAACACAATCGTATATAGATTACAATACAGAATTACAATATAGGAACATAACTCTAGATGATTGGAGTAAGGGTCTTGCTCTGTAGAGCTTATAAAGTAATAGCCTGGGGCAGCACAGTGGCTCAGTGGTTAGCACTTCTGGCTACCAGCGCTGGGGTCATGAGTTTGCTTCCAGACAGTGGCCATATCTGTATGTTCTCCCTGTGTTAGTGTGGGTTTCCTCCACCATGCTAGCAGGTTAATTGGCTGATATTAAATTGACCTTAGTCTCTCTCATTCTTTGTCTGTTAGGGAATTTAGACTGTAAGCTCCTGCAGGGCAGGAACTGATGTGAGTTACAGCGCTGTGGAATTAGTGGCGCTATATAAATAGCTGATGATGACTAATAAGACCATCAGCATTGTATTATTTATACCTTTTATTGGGAGTCTGCATAAATCCCAAATATTATGACCAAAGGGGCTGCTCTTGTGATACAGCCAATTAAGGTTTTCTAATATGAACATATTAGAACCTAGAAGATCATTTACACTAGACATTGCCAGGGCCAGGCAGGGCTGGGGGGCATCTGCCCACTGGGCCGGTGCCACAGTAGGCTACCTTTGGTTGGGTCACCTGCATTTTTTTTTTCTTTAAAATGTTCCTAATAGGCTGCGGAGTCCAGTCTTGCCCCCTGGGCTAAAATTTGCCAGCCCTCCCCTTGATATTTCCCCTTCCAAAAAATAACAACTTGACTCATAACTTTGCTCAACCGTTTTTCTGTTATCTATAAATGTGTTGTACATATATGGACATTTTAAAGGGTGCAAAAATACTGTTTGCCGTTTAGAGCTTTCCTACTTACTGTACATTGCTGTTGTGCCACCACTGGCTGGGGGCAAGATTATTGGGCCTGATTCCTTAAGGAAAACGAAACGAACGTGTATAATAGGACAGCACAGTGGCTCAGTGGTTAGCACTTCTGCCTTACAGCACTGGGGTTATGAGTTCAATTGCCGACCATGGCCTTATCTGTGTTGAGTTTGTATGTTCTCCCTGTGTTTGCATGGGTTTCCTCCGGGTGCTCTGGTTTCCTCTCACATCCATATTTTAACCTGGAGCGGATCTGAAGATACGTCTGATGAGTACGAGTCTAGATACATTCTGCACTGACAGACACAACATACTGCAGGATATGTCCGACACGTATTGTAACCTGTCTTAATTGTCTTTTGCACTTGAAGATGATTTGCATACGATTGCGTTCTCTGGCGGGGCAATTTAATGCAAAATACGGCACTGGCATTTTACCTTCCTTAATGAATCGGGCATTGTATTCATTATCTCTGCAGTACGCAATTATTGACATAGTTGCTGTTAAACAAAGAGCACACAAATATAAATAGGTCACTTTACTGCCATACAGCCTTTCAGAGACTTCCATATGCTTTGTGTCAGCTAATTATGCAAAGATATGGGTGGATTTCTGCATGCCAATCCTTTCTAGCAAACACACTTGTAGACACAAGTATGTCTGCTATGGAACAGGTCAAACCGCCCTGAAACTTTCCATCTATGTTTGCATAAAAGCATAAAATAAAAAAGGATATCGATTCGTTGGTCTGTATCTGAGAATCAGTTTCCAGTATAACAGCTTGGCACAGCCAGTATGAAGAGGAATACAGGGACACAAAAATGCAATTGGAAATACATTTTCCTTTATCTTGTTGGAAAGCTTTAATTCCTCTTTAATGCTCTATTTTTTATTTATATCCATAAACCATCCTTCAGATCATTTTTAAATATTTTGTTCTGCTCCCTTGTTGCTATAATACAGCACTTACAAATGCTGTTTAAACAAAAATTATTTTCGGTAGCAAAAGAGGTTAACTGTGCTTCAGCTTGAATATAGACTTAGCTGTGAGTGTTGAGAGCTATCTGCCTACCAAGGTTTGCTGATATAATCATAGCCGTGTTGGATGGAGGATGCCTCGGTATGGAACACAATTATATAATAAACCAAAACATTTCACTCCACTGCACACTACTAGAAGCTCCATCCCATCCTCCACAATAGTATAGCTGAAGCCATATATTGGCAGCAGCGCTAGGGCATAAATAAGATGCAGATTAAATATTTATAGAGCCACGGATTCAATGTAATAAGGTAGTGTTTTTGGGAAACAAATGTCTTTTTCAATGTACCCCCCCCCCCACACACACACACATATATATTTATATATATATACACTGAATGTATATATATATATATATATATATATATATATATACTGAATGTATATATATATATATATATATATATATATACGTATATATACATATATATATATACACGTATATATACATATATATATATATATATATATATATATATATATATACACGTGTATGTATATATATATAAATAAGCTTCTTCATTCTCAATTTTTTTTAGAAAACTGACCTGAATTTATTAATAGTTGGGTGAAGATCCCTTTTAATGTTGAGTTACCCATCTGTCACCAAATACTTTTGTTTTGTATTTTCACTGTTAATAAAACAGTTTTCTAGCAGATACAAATATCGTGCAATTAAGGCAGATAAATACGGAAAATATTTGACTGTGTTCCGCCAGCATCTTTCTATTTGTAAAGTGGGGCCATGCTGTGAGGTTTTCATTACAGATGGGGGGAGGTGCACAAATTTTTGCACAAATTGAATTTCATGGTGGAAGAGAGGCAGAGGCAGAGGCGCGAGGTGGCGGTGATACAATCTTCCAGCTCCACTTTCTACAGTCCGTGGAATGACATTTAGCACTGTATTTGGGTATTCTCATTTGGTGGATATTATATGAATGAACAGAGTTGTGCGGTGTGAGTATAATAAGGGATGAGTCTGTAGGAACAAAAATTATAGGGATTTCCGGGGAGAACACAATTTATAGGGTGAATTCCACTCTAAACACTTAAGACCAAATTCCTTCCCAAAAGAGGAACGAGGTGAATTTTCTGTGGAGCAGTTTTAAAAAACTTTCGCTCATCTGTAGCTGTAATCGGATCAGTGTCACACATTAAATCTGACACCTTTTGTTCATTTTGTTTTGTTAAAAAAAAATTGGTGACACCTTCTTACACACACTGATTGCTAATTGTTTTCATTAATTAGAAAGTACAGATGGGGAAAAAAGCATAATGGAGCGAGCAGTGTACTGTAGCTAAGGACGGCACTGACAACATGTGAAATATCTGTGAATAACCTAGGAGTTTTCAGTGGGGTCCTCCATATTAATTCATTATCATTCCCACTTCCATCAGGGCCATCTTAACAACATTATGGGCCCCCAGGCAAAGCAGTGCACGGGGGCCCCTATATATATATATATATATATATATATATATATCTTTTTTTACATGTGCCCACTCAGCGTCCCTTCAACTAGAGAATCAAATCCCCCTTAACTTATCTTTCAATTGCCTTGTTCTCAGAGTCCGATCCCCTTCTCTTCTCCCTTCAGCTCCTCGCTGAGTCGCTGTTCTCCGTTCTGCGCACCTCTGTGCTGCGCTCGCAGTGAATGTCTGTCGTGATGACGTCCTCGCGCCCGACATTCACTGCGAGCGCAGCACGGAAGAGGGGACCAGGGAGCCACCTGACGTAACCACCTGACCTGAATGGTCAGGTGACAGCAAAAGGTAAGGTTCTTTTTTGTTTTGTTTTTTTTTACAAGATTTTTTATTTTCATTGAGAGTCCTGCCTGGGGCCCCCTTGACTGCGGGGCCCCCAGGCACCTGCCCATCGTGCCCAGTCAAAAAGACGGCCCTGACTTCCATCTGTTTATGGGCTACCACAGTGTCATTTTTTTAATATGATTTCCATGTAGCATTCTTGCTCCCTGATACACTGTAATGTGCAATCACATATAGCACATAAAGGGGCAGCAGGAAGGCCGGAGAGAAGCGTGGAAACATTGGTCTGCAGACCCGTCAAATCTTTCATACTGAGATAGGGCGGCTGAGCAGTGTGCGGTGTCTGCGGGATGTTCAATCACTGCTGGAATCGAAGGTTAGGTAGCAAGAAACAAAGACCTCACTAACATTCTCCAGATTCATTTTACATGAAGAATCCCTACATTGCTACCAGTATTATGAGCCATGGTGCACTGTCCTTTGCAATGCGTTTTCCTCCATCTTTATGTGTTCAGATATTTCACCAAGACGTATACTACAAACTAATCCTACTTTTACATGTTGCTATTATGGCTTCAGGACTGGGACTGGCCAAGGACAGAGATCCATGGCCCTTGCATTCATCATGTCCTGCACAGAATGTGTTTGAAAGAAAGGAATGTTCTACTAAGAAATAGAACGATCATCAATTTATTTTTTCTAACTGGCAGGTTTACATAAGTCATGTGATAGGAGGATGAACAAAGGGGAAATTTATCACCCAAGTCTAGGTTTATGTAACCATCCCACAAATCCAACCCTGGACAATTAGATCTTAAGTCATTGTGTGAAGGGCCTCCAGTGATGGAGGGCCTGATTCATTAAGAAAAGTTAAACAAAAGTAAGTAAGGTAAAACCATGTTGCATTGGAGGGGGAGGTAAACTTAAAATGTGATGGCAGATTTATATTTGGGGTAGTGCATGTCTTAGATCAACTTTAAATTTCAGTGTACAAATAAGTTATCAAGTATTTGTGTGCTACATGAAAAAATAGACAGTATTTTCATTATATGCAAAATAATAAACTAATTTACACCCCTTGCATTGTAACATGGTTTTGTCCAGAAAACTTGAGTAAGAAAACGTACTCAATTTTTTGCTTAACTTCCCTTAATGAATCAGGCGCAGAGAGACTAAGATGGACATATTTAGTATTAGGAGAATAAATCAATGGGCAGTCTGAAAAGAGCGCCACCCAGGGGTGTAGAGAGGAACAGAGTGTGGGACTGAGGGGCAGGAGGAATCAGATCTAAACAGGTTCTTGATCTCACCCCCAACCTAAGGACAAGCTAATTACACCTAAAGTCCTCATAAATTAAATTTTAAAATAAACAAATGTATGCTAAAAGTTTCTGTACTTTGACAGACCATAATATTTAAAAAATATGGGACACAGTTTTACTTTGTTCTTCCCACCTCCTCATCACAAATCTTGACAATGACCACTCCAGACCCTTCTCCTCAAACCAGCTCTCACCGCCTCCATCACCGTTTACAAGCTCGCATCTGCTGCTTCAGACATTCCTCTCTCCAGCTCACAAAATGTTCTGGATCACAACGCCTGGAGCACTATTCGTGCGCTCAATGTGTTGCCTCTGCGTGTTCTTCCACAAAGAGGGGGAGGTGAGCATGCCCTCTGGTCTTATATATATATCTGCCCCCGCTGGACATACGCTGCTCCCCTCCTCCTCATCTTCTTCAATCTCCCACTCACCTCCGCCACTTACCATTGTGATACTTTCCCTTATTCACTCTGGGGAAATCCCAATATCCTACTTGCCTTACAAGGTTCCTCATGCCCACCTGATACATCGGGACTATAAGTAATATTTTAACAAAATAGTTTACTGCACTATCCCTAATATATGTATAGCTGTCTCACTTCTGAAAAGTGCATCTGTATTTCCTTGTTGAACCCTCCCCCAGATTATTAATCCCACATAAACTCCCAATTAGTAGTCAGAGTTGGAGAAGTAACAAGAAGGAGGTCGAGGTACCACCAGTGCAATCGAATGTCTATTTTCAGGTGTTTATTGCATGAGAAGAAGCAATTGAGCATCATTTTTTGTTTTTAGTGTTTCAGAAAGGTCTATTAACCTCCACCTGTAAATAAAGACAAGTTAGAACATTATTGCTTCATAAAAGAGACCATAAAAATAACACTGTAAAACTATGCTGTTGGCAGATACATATGTGGCTAGAAAGACTTAGGTTTACACAACCAGCGATGTGTGTATCCAAGCAACAACTGCTGGCTGTTTTTTTTTGTTTTTAGACGATGGTGTCCTTGATGAAATACCTGCAGTGTCCTTTTAAATCCCATTAAAAATGATGTTTGTCTATTTCAACATGAATTTCTTCCGCTGACTGTAAATAGACACATGGGGGGGAAATGTATCAAGCTGAGAGTTTTCCAGCGGGTTTGAAAAGTGGAGATGTTGCCTATAGCAGCCAATCAGATTCTAGCTGTCATTTTGCAGAATGTACTAAATAAATGATAGCTAGAGTCTAATTGGTTTCTCAAACCCGCCGAAAAACTCTCAGCTTGATACATTTACCCCCTGGTGCCTGATTGAAGTCCGGACGCATAGTGGGAGCAATTTCCATGTTTAAAAAGAGTATGCAGCTTCTGTGTAGTTCAGGTATTCAAATCAAATGGGGATATTCAATTGTTCGGCTTGACGGCCGAAAAACTCGCGCTCTAAAACTATTACCGTTAATACGGTAAAATTGCACTTAAAAACCGTTCATACGGTAATTTACTCGCTGAATTGAGCTGCGAGCTGAAATTTAGCGAGTAATTACCGTATTAGCGGTAATAGTTTTAGACCGCGACTTTTCCGGAGGTCCGGACGAACAATTGAATACCCCCCAAAGTGTTACTTAAGATACGTTACGGTGTGATTAGGATGGAAATGTATGTATAAAAGTGTGTACTTTCCGTAAGCGTAGACACACTGACAAGCTGAAGTATTTTTTAGGAGCATTTGCTCTAATGTTTACTAAATGCATATTTACAAAATTAAAATTGTACACATTAAAATAACTGCTATCAATATAATAACAAACCATCTACAAAAAAAACTATCAACATTTTCAATATAATCCCTATATTTGAGAATTAATTTTTTTATTTTATAAATTATTTTAAAATAACTAAATTAATAACCCTTCAATGTGTATAGTTGTTCTGTGATAGCTACTAAAACACTGGTGTAAAATTTAGCAAACAAGGTCAATTCTGTGCCGGTCATCATTATCATGGTGATATGACTACACCCCTATGCAAAATAGTCCCGACTCCTTCTTGCTGTGTCTTGATTCCAGAAATTAGAATGTTGGGAAGTATGATTAATGATTTACAGTTTGTGAATCGTGGCAGAAACCGTCACATGACATATGATGTAGTGAGCAATGAGACTTTATAATGCCCCTCTTCTCAGCATGCTTGTTCATAGCACAATCCCCCTCCCTCTGCCATCATGTACATAGAGGGAGGACTGTGACTCAGAGATCAGGTGCCCTCTCCTTGGCGGCCATATACATCTCCCCCTTAGTGAGATTTTGTAAAGAGAAGCCTGATTTGTATCAAGACATATTGGAAAAATTACAGTTTTTTTTACAAAGTTTGCTGTTTAAAAAAAACCAAACAGTTTATTCAGGATCACAGGTTTTGTGCAACAAATATAATATAGTTATAAAAAAAATATTGTTTTGTAGGACGGTATCTTTTATTTCACTGCACAAACTGCCCCTGTGAAAGCATTCTAACGCCAACTGTTTGCTAAGTAAATTACCCGACAGGAAAGCGTGGTGCCTGTTTTGAGAAATACGTTGTTAATGATCTCGTAAAATAGGAGTTTCAAACAACTAGGGCCTACTTTGCCTAATGAAAAAACAGAATGTGTTGTGTAGCGATCCAATATATTAGTTCTTCATTGATAACATAAAAGCAAGAATAAACTTTGTTTTAGCACATAAAAAATAAATAACAGAAAAGTGAGCGTGTTTCCCATAGCAACCAATCAGATCCGAGCTATCAAGATTCTAGAATCTGATGGGTTGCTGTGGGCAACACATTATCCATTTTAGAATGCTAAGGAAATCTACCCCTTGGGCTCCATATTTAGGGAGTATTATATCAAAGTGGTCCCATTGTCTTGATAGCGGTAGCCATTTTGTGGGCTGAACAAGCAGATTATAGATTCACTAGGAACCAATGAAATCACTGAGGTATAAAATCCACAAATCTCTATGTGAACGCCCCCTATCAATTCAACATCCACCAGCGACGTATGAGAAGTGTATTACTATTTCTTGCCGCCATCTCTGGAACATTGGTCCACCTCACAAAATGGCTGCCCCCACGGTGTGCAGGCCACTTCAAGGAGTCTGCCACCGCAGACCAAATAAAGCAGATCACAGCACACAGCTCCATTTTCTGCGCTCTGCTACTTGTACATAAATTACAGCATCTTTACAGGACAAGACGGGATTTTCATTTCTAGACTTGAAGAGTAAGCGAGAATTGTCTTGCGCATTTTAATCAAAGACATGTCATGTTAGTTTGACTTAAAAGGGAAATTGAAGGAGAAGCGGGGCCTCGCTAAACATTAGCCACGTGAGGGTGATGGATCTGGAATCTGTTAAATCTTGACTTTGGAAATAATAAGCCACAAAATTACTACAGCCTAGAGGAATAAATCAACATGAACTGAATATGCAACTACCAAGCAGATATGTGCTTCTTTTACAGAGCAGCTAAGTAAAAAAAGAGACTTGGAAACAAAACTCTGTGCTTGGTGTCTTTGTAGTATTAATGCTATTTTCTATGCCCAGCAGTTTCAGGGACTGATAAGATAGAGCCCCAGGGAGGGTGAAGAGGTAATAACTTAGTAAATGGCAGCAGAGGGGTCCGAGCAGGGGGCTAGCGTGTCTCGGTGCTGACAGTTGTATGTCTATTTGCCATGCATCACTCATAACATAGATTTTCTTCCACTGTGCTTCACACCCATTAAGACCAAAGTGAAATCACTGTGTAACTGTCAGTCACGTCTGCTGGTAGAAAAAATAAAATAATTATTGTCTATTTCTATGTAATAAGTGTTCTCATTCCAATAAGACCAACCCACTCAGACAGCGGTCCGATATCTGCACTGGACAGAATATTTAAATTAGCAACAGTGAAACTTCAATTATATGTGATCTCAATAACAGTGCACAAGACTAACGGTTCCCAGGATTAAAGGACCAATGTGTTTGCTGCTTATCTCTGAACAAAATTTGTTTTTGATTTTTAAAATGATTGTTATACATTAAAGCCATTTTAAAGGATCACTCCACCCAAAACTTAAAGGAGAGCTCCACCCAAAAATAACAAATATAGCTTTGGGTGAAGTTTGGTGAGAAATATATATATATATTTACCTTCCAGCCTTCTGGGACCCCATTGGACAGATCTTGGACATCAAGTAAGAGTCTATTGTATTTTACCAAATCGAACTCCACCCAAAAATTAATTTTCAGTTTGGGGGAACTTATCCTTCAAAATGTAGTTTTGGGTGGAATTCGCTATGATAAAATACACCATTTTACCTACCTTCGCTGCTGTGATACTGTTGTCTTGTGGGTTCCTCGAAGGCTCCAGTGCTCCAAAGCTGCCCTTCTCTCGCCTCCGTAGCTGGAGCTCTTTCAGTCTCATGCTGATGGTCCTGTTTGTGAACTCTCCATTTGCATAATTGGGATTTTCAGTGCATAGGGCATTGAATCAGGCAAGCGTTCGTAATAGTGATTAGTGCACAGCTGGACCACAGGATCCTGTGGTGGACCATGTCTATATTATCATATATCAGCATGAGAATTGGAAGGATATCTGTGAACCAACTGGGTCAGTCAAACTATCTGAACAGCTAGTTACAATGTGGCTCCATGATAGCCCAAGGTATGTGTGTAATATAGTGATAGTGTGGATATAGATGGTCCAATCTTCTTAATAATGGTACGGGCAGTTGTTGGAACAATGTTTGGGTATTGAAACTGTGAATTGCTGTTCAGGGCCTGGCTGCGGTATTGTGGCTTACTGCTCTTGTCTGATGTATAAAGGTTCTCTGTCTTAATGACCATTTAGTAAAATAGCATCTGACGTGTTCTTTTTTGGCTCCATCATCAGGACCGCCATGTCTTTTTATAGCAGCTTCCTTTTGTAGTTATGAAATTCCTGTACTAGGATCCAGCAATTCCCTATGAGCCAGCCTTGACTTGTGTACCAAACTGTGTACTTGTGTACTAAACTGTTATCCACCCTTTATGCTGCTTTTATTTTTTGTTTCCAACTAACCAGATCATCATCATTTATTTATTTATATAGCGCCACTAATTCCGCAGCGCTGTACAAAGAACTCGCTCACATCAGTCCCTGCCCCAATAGAGCTTACAGTCTAAATTTCCTAACATACACACACACACACACACACACACACACACACACATACATACATACATACACACATACACATGCAGACATACACATACACATACAAATACAGACATACACATACACACACATACACACACACATATACACACACATACATACACATACACACACAAATACAGACATACACACACATATACACACACACGTACACACACACACACATATACACACACACATACACACACACACACACACACACACACACACACACTAGGGACAGTTGATAGCAGCCAATTAACCTATTAGTATGTTGTGTACCAAACTGTGCACTTGTGTACTAAACTGTTATCTACCCTTTATGCTGCTTTTATTTGTTTCCAACTAACCAGATCATCATCATTTATTTATTTATATAGCGCCACTAATTCCGCAGCGCTGTACAGAGAACTCATTCACATCAGTCCCTGCCCCATTGGAGCTTACAGTCTAAATTTCCTAACATACACACACACACATACACATACAAATACAGACATACACATACACACACGTACGTACGTACACATACACACACATACACATACATACACACACACGCACTAGGGACAGTTGATAGCAGCCAATTAACCTATTAGTATGTTTTTGAGCCAGTGCTGTGAAGCGGAAGTGCTAACCACAAAGCCACCGTGTTGTCCCAGATTTGCCCGAAGCCATAGATCTGAGGGAGCAGTTATTTGGGTTCTACCACTTGGCTCTGATTCAGCAGGTTAATTTGGACAGCAGCTTGCTGTCAAATTGTAAACTAAATTAGGCATTGATCCTGTTTTTGTGATTGGGGTTGGACATTAGGGACTGACATATACTGTGTATAAAATAAATAATAAAGGGTATGATTTGACATATGCCATGTGTTATGATCTGTACTGGGTGGGGGTTGAATGTGATATATACTGCAGACAGAATGCTGTGTGTGATATATGGGGGGGCTATGTTGTATAATATATAATATGGGTTGAAGAGCTATGTATAATATTATATGATTTGAAGAGGGACTATGTAATATAATATATACAGAGGTTTGTTTTGTGATATGATATATAATGTAAAGGGCTGTGTGTTATATCACCTATCCTAGGGACAGGATTTGTGATATACGTACTGGGAGGGCTGCATGGTTTGATGTATGTAGTGTGGGAGGGGCTCTGTTATACAATATATAATAGGAAGCAGGATGTATGTGAAATTTACACTGATATGATGAGTTGATAGGTTATATACTGTAGTGGATGCACCTGTGTATAGACACCAGGAGGGCTGTGTGCCAGAGTTATATATTGAGATAATGAGTGGAGAATTGTAAGCAGATATGTGGGCTTTGTATAGATATATAATAGCATATATATAATTGAAAAAAATACAATTGAAAAATTGTATATATATTGCATATATGCATTAATTATTAGTATACAGCCAAGAGGTAAGCATACACAATGAACAAAAGTAAAAAAACAGAGAATAACTAAATAAATACAGATACTTTTGTAAATAAGACATAATAATTGGAAAGATAACTCCATTCAGAGGGGTTTGCAATAATTCTGGTTGTCTCCTAACTCTCATTTTACTCACAGAATATTGGAAACAAGAGCTAATTGGTTTCTGTCAGGTGGATAATAATGGCCAAATTTGACTTTACTTTACCAATTTCTCTCTGCAGCGTTGCAGTTTCAATAAGCTTGACCATACGCTGGGGATCTTTGAGCTATTTAAATGAGCTGCAAAAGGTAGAGGCAATTAGGATGTATTCCCTGCTTTGTATGTGGACACAGAACTGCAAAATGTGGTCCTAACTAATGCTTTCAATGGGGAAGTGCTTCTTGTCAAGACATACAGTCCAATCAACCAATACCTGCCGACATTCCTGATTGGATGATCAGGACAAACAATAACACGCCCCTGATCTGCCAAAACCATGCAAGAAATAGGAACACGAGAGCAATGTATTAGAAATAAGAATTCAATTCATGTGGACTGTCCTGCCTCATACAGTAAAACTGTATGTATTCAAAATGCAGTCACTATATATAATTTTACACTATATGATTGGTGTTTAGGTTTGTTTTTATATACAGCATATACAGCATTAATGTGAATCCCTGTGTTTGGTAAAGGCTTCTTAATTTGGTTAATAAATATATTCAGATGTCTAAATCGTCACTTTGGTTACCCTAAAAGGTTATTTCAGTTGTGGCACAGTTATATTGTTTGTAGTTTTATCTTCCATATTTTTGTATTATATGATGACTACATAATGGAAGCAGCGAGAATGCAGTCATTTCATCGTAGACTTAATCTTTTATCCATGTTGGGCTCTGAAACAAATTCTATGCAGAACCACGATGCACATCATCTAGGCACACTGAGCTGCGGTACAACATCCCACATAAAGCAGGTTTCTTTAGCAACCATTCTGGAATATCTGGATATCATGAAACTACTTTGGAGGTCACTCAGTCATCACCAAATATTATCAAGCTCCTGAAGTCGTCGGCAAACTGATACTTAACTATTTGATGATATGAAAATTATGCATTGATTGCTTTATCTTCACCCTGTTTTGTTTGATGATTTGGGGATTATTTACAAATTATTTTACCTGAGCGATGTCCTTTAAATATTTTGTCCTGTACACATACTTAGGAGTGAGTTGTGATGACAAGAGGAAGCCATCACAATACTTCACAATGATTCCAATGAGATGATCCTGTTTAACTTGAGATTTGATTGTAAAGTAGCCCCAAGGTGTGCCCAGATTCTTTTATCATTGTTTTTATTGCTAAAGCTAGGTACAGCCAACATACGACCGCTCGTTCAAAAGTCGGGCCAGTGTGTGTAGTGACACGATGGTCGAAAGTCTGCCCAAATGGACGATTTTCGCCTCATTTGGTTGGTCGTACCGTTAAATATTTTTGTTACAATCTCGTTTCCGTTGTGTAGTGTGTATAAACTTCCGACCGATCCACGACGAAATTGCAATCATTGCTCACGACAACATGGCTGTAAAAAGTTGCTAAAGGGACGTCCGCTCTTCCCTTTATCGTCTAAAACAAGGCTACTGTGTATGCAGTCCATGGACCGAGCGATCGGACCATCGATCACATGTAAAATCGATCGGCATTAAAAGTTGGTGGAAAATTCTGTAGTGTGTACACAGCTTAAGTAACGAATGTTGTGTTACCCACAGACATTAAAATCCAATCTAGCTGTCAAGTAATGCAATGGGAATGAACATATACAATCAGATTGCATACATTATATCAGTTACAAGATTGTTCCCTTAATACAATCGCATTGTGCTGTAGTGCGTGTGCTGTGGCCGTGTGATTGATGACATATTCAGTAGATCTCTGCACTGACAATCAATCTTTACCTGAGTGGGATATCTTATGATATTTTAGACACACACAAATTAATTTCCAATTGCATTGAGATTACAAAAATATTTATGTTGTGTGAGGTGATATTGGAAGATGATTGATTTGATCGGCAATTAAGTCATGAGTGGGTACCCTACCTAATACCATCCACAAACAGATCTGGGGGTATATTTAATAAACTGCGGGTTTGAAAGAGTGGAGGTGTTGCCTATAGCAACCAATCAGATTCTAGCTGTCATTTTGTAGAATGTACTAAATAAATGACAACAAGAATCTGATTAGTTGCTATAGGCAACATCTCCACTTTTTCAAACCTGCAGTTTAGTAAATATAACTCCTGTAATGTGATCTTGTGGTCAGTATGTTATTTTTCCACCTACTTTGTCTGAGTCTACCATGTAGATTGAATGTAACGCTTATCTATAAAAGAATGCATAATCCACGTGGCCATAGTGTTGACATTGCTCGACATGTGTGAGTGAATGTGCCCCCAATAAGTAAATATGCACCCCACATGTGCACACAGCAGCAGGCATTTCTGCATTATCCCATACCTGTGTCTCCTGTGACTGTTCTATAAAACCAGAGAGTGCTCAGAGACAGTTGGATAGACATGACCTACATAATCAGCCATCTTCCCTCCAAATCAGACACAGCTGACTCTTGCGGACACGTTGTCAAATACATGCATGCGAGCTAAGGCATTCTATGTCTTTATGCACCCTGGACAATCCTTTCATATTGTTTTACATACAATATAATCTATAATTCATGAACCACTTTGCTGAAAATAGGCCACAGTCGAGCGAGGCTTCCCAGTGCCTTGTTCTCACTAGTGGTAACTTGTGTAATAACGTGATAATGCGACACATCAAAGCTCTGTACTATCACGTTCCCAGGAATGTGAAATTGCTCATTATAGGTGCAATCCCAGGTACACAGCCAGAACCTTCTTGTAAATAATTAAAACACAAAGTGTAATCGGTTTCTGTGAGCTCTACCCATATGTTGAAGTGAGTTATAGAGAAGCTCTGGCAGCTAAAGTCTTGTTTTGCAAGACTCGGTTTATACATTGCGAAATACTTTTATGGCTGATCAAACGGCGTCAGAAGTGGGATGTATTTGTAAATAGACAGAGCCATCGCTAGGTTTGTATAAAATCCATATTGGCCTTGGGCCTAGGTTGGCAGAAGATCAGGGGTGGGAGTCACTTTTATACCTCATTGTTTGTATTTTAATTACTTACATTAAAATTTTGGGCTTTTGTAGATGAATTGAGTGTATATTGTTATACTGTTTTTATACAATGATATATTCGCACCTGTTTGAAGGCAGGAATCGCCAAGACTAAATTGCATTTTTGGGGAAGGGATATTAGTTTGACACAATGGGTGGAGAAATGACATTAGCTGGGTTAAACAGAAAATTGTATGATACATCTTCAATGTTACTTTTGATATGTTAGTCCATTTTTCAAAGGACACACAAAAAGGACACAATATTTCCTTGCAAGGAATATTATTTTGATTGAAGACACATTGAAAATGAGGACATGAAAAAAATGAAAAAAGACTTTCACTATTTTGTATTTTATATATTTGGTAGCGTAAACTACTTTAGAACCATGAGACCCCACTTCTCTGACTTCTGAGGGTAAATTGAACTCCCTGTAAGTATCAGGATGTAATTATGATGTAAAAATATATTTTATCAAAGGCTTCCATGTAGCCAGTCATTCTCCCTTACTGTTACTTCCATGTGGCAGTGTCCGTCTCCAAAGTAGATGACTGGCAAAAGACCCAACAGCACGCAAATCCAATGAAGTCCTGATGGCAAGTCTACTCTGACCAGGGATTCACATCTTAGGTCAGTCTTTCCCAAAACGAACACCCTTCTGGAACCACAGGGCTTCTTTTTATCCCCAACCTGGGGTACCGTGGGAACTAACAGCCCCTTGCCCTGAGGTTTTCTCTGATAGGATAAAACATGTCCCTGGCCCAACCTTCCCACCTCTCCCAGGTGACATGAGCTAGGCAACCCTTCATCACCACTGTTAGGGCTCCTGGAGAGTTGGAGGGACAAGGTAGGACACTGGGACCACTGGGGTTGTAACAATGGGCCAGTAATGGGGTTATCACATGATTACCAGCAGCTTTGCTGAACATTGACCCGAGAAGTGCTTTTTACTGTCTGTGAGTAGACAAACCTCACTGATACTTCTAGTCAATGGAGTCTATATCACCATGTCGTTCATCCACCAGGAGTAATTTAAACATTACAAGTCCTATAACCCATAACATTGTTTCCCACCGGTGCAGTCACACACAGTCCACACAGAGATTATGACAAGACTATAATGGGCTGCAATTGCAATGATGCAGAATGATTGAGCATCGGATGAAACAACCGCCTCTCTTAATTACCAGCACTCCGCATCCTCACACTTACCAAACTACATAATAAAACCTTTGTCAACTGACACTCAAGGAAAGAAATGGTTAAGCATAGGGGTGAGAAAAGTCATGGTAGAAAATGTATTATGTTGAATTAAGGGAGGGTGCATCCATAAGTGGTCTAATTTCCTTTAAATTGAGACTTTCAACTCAAAATCTACTAAGTAGAACTGTGCAGATTATAGGATGAGCCACTCGCATCTGTCATGAAATTCTCCTTTATAGGGTGGTAATTGCGTCAGGTCATTTTAACATGACATATCATTTATCTGTTGACGTGCATTAGCAGGTCCAAGCTCACACACTGGTTATATTTATGAGAAAAATGTTCTGTTTCAATTATATGTATTTCACTGACCATATATCCCTTGTCTCTCCTCTCTGGTGACTTAAGTGGATAGGTGACAATAACAGCTTTGATGTGGCACACTACAGGTGACATACTATCCTATTGGCCTGGAACACATGGTTACTTATAATGCGCATATTAAGTCATGAGGCTAGATTTGCTAAAGATTCTAAAAAGGAAAAGTGGAGGTGTTGCCCATAGCAACCAATCAGATGCTAGCAATCATGTTTCAGTACATTCTAAAATATGATAGCTAGAATCTGATTGGTTGCTACAGACAACACCTCCACTTGATTTTGATTTTGAATGAGGAAGCAAGCAGCTTAGCAAACAACTGTCCAATCCTTGGTGATCCAAGCAGAATTTCTTTAGGTAATCTCTAGTGATTGTCATGTAAGCAGTTAAAGGCAGCCATTGATGTGCAAGCACAGGAGTGACAGCGAAGTTGTGATTCTGTTTCATTCAATGAAGTCCACCTACATTTTTTATTTTACAGATGAATCTCCTGTACACAACTAGCAGAAATATAGAATCCCCAGCACTCAAACAGTTCCGTGCAATGTGCCGGTATATCTGATTGGATGGTTGCTAGGGTTTATCCAATCGGCTCTATTGACACATTATGCTAAGATGCGTGTTCATTTAAACTCCTGCAGGGTGTAGGCCCTGAAGAAGTGGCCGTTGCCAGCACAATCTTGGATAATATTTGCATGATCTGCGAGTATTACATGCATAGGATGTCCAACGGTCTGCTAGTTGGGCAGAAGTGGGTTAATATCTAATATAAAAATTTGGGGCAGTCTTTAATCTCTGCTGAGAAACGTTCCATCTCCAGCTATTTATCCATACAGAAAACCAATTTCCTAAACACAGGATGATGCAGCCAGACTAAATACTAATGTGTGCTTAGTACACATATCAGACTCTCTCAGACAGTTTTAAGAAATTGGTTTATTTGGAAGTAATTAAGAGATTTAGTTTATCTGATTAGCGACTGCTGCCTCAGTGGGACGTTTAAGTAAATCTTCCCTGCTTGTGAGTCACACAAACACTGCAGATTCCTCTTCGTGAATGCTCAGCGAGCTTCCCACTCTAACCCCACGTATGCAAATTTATTTCATTAAACTTCTGTCCCTTCATTGATTTACCATGTAGGCAGCACTCCCAGCAGAAAACAGACCTGGGTCATATTTAGCATTAGGAACAGAAGACCAGCGCCTACGGGTGGCAGCGTCTGAGAGGCGTCTCTGTTCCTGCACAGCATGGGCAGTACATCAATTCTTTTTTCTATTTTGTTTGCAAATACAAATGAACTGAGGGAGTGACAATAATCAGCTACAAGTACAAACGTGATAGTCCGAATGCAGTTATGCTCCCATTCTTATGGATAATTGCATACCTCCCAACTATCCCGTTTTCAGTGGGACAGTTTTAAGTTTAGTTTGTTTGGGGCAAAGGAAAAAACTAATGGACAGCCTAGCGAGCAGCCCTCTGGGTGTGTGGCCATGCCCCCATACCGCCATAGCCACTCCCCCATTGAGACGTGGTCACACACCCCTGACCCGCTGCCCAAAATTAGACTGACTGACTGAAATGAATGGAGGGCGTGGTCCTGAAGTGTTAGTAGGTTGGACTTTGAAGTTACCACCATAGACATTCTTAGGTGGATCGGCAAACCTGCAACACAAGTTGTAAATTCCTTTTCCAAGGACTGGAAAGTGGGGGATGAACACTGAAATGCGTTTGGAAACAAATAGGCGCACTTGCGTAAATAAAGACACAGTGCAGTTATGCATTTTAGTGGTTTGTAAATTAACCTTGGTTTAAAGTTATTTTTTTATTTCTTAAGAAATTATCTGCCAGTCTGGCGATACCATAAGCCAGTGATAGGCAACCCGACGCGCTTCGCAAACCAATCTAACAATAAACCAGGAAGGAGCTGGGGCCACAGGTGCGGCCCATTACTGTCATATGCCTGTATGTACATATGTACATTTTTAACAGTGCCCTTAAGAAGAATCTTATGATCACCCCCCCCAAAAAAAAAAAAATTTTGGTCATCGCCAGTAAGGTTAGAACATTTAGTGAAATAGGAATTATTATTTTGTGTTGCTAGGAGACTTTCCGGAGGGAACATTAAAAGTTAACCCACTCAGTAAAAATGCCCCTCGTTTGTGCTGTAGCACCGCAACTTGTATTTCCTGACACACAATTGATTTTGTAGCGCTGCAAGATGTGTTTTGTGGCTCAAAATAATTTCCGATATATAATTTTTGTCAAGTGTTGCACCTCAGTTTGTATACCACATTTTTATGTATTATATTATTTTGATAAAAGATAATTAGTGGGAAGTCTATATTTCATCAAGGTTACAATAACAAGTATCTATAGCAAAGTATACCTGCAAATGAAGGGCTTTTTTTATCGGGGTATACTAGTCATACTTGCCTACTCTCCCGGAATTCCCAGGAGGCTCCCGAATTTTGGGGAGTCCTCAAGGACTCCCGGAAGAGTAAGCAAAGCTCCCGCATTTGCCGAAATTCACGACATTGAATGGAGGGGGCGTGGCTTAATGGCATCATTAGGCACCGCCCCTCTATTCAATGCCGTGAATTTCGGCTTTTTATAGTGGGGGAGGGGCTATTGTAACGCGACAATGTCACCACGACCCCCTCCTACTCCATGTCACATGACTTCTCCCCCGGAAATCTTAAAAGTTGGCATGTATAATATTAGTAGGTGGCAGAGTGACATAGTTAATTAGATTGCAAGTTCTACTGTGGCTGATGTGCCTGAATAAAATTCTCTGTACAGCGCTGAGGAATATGTCGGTGCTACATAGATAAAGGATAATAATATTAGTATTTGTATATCTGACATTAATAAACAGCTCTAATATGTTAAAAGGTCTACGTCTCTATCAATGTCAGTATTCCCTGTGAGGTGAAAGCATGAATAATTCGAGGGAAACTGTTACTGAAATTTATATTTCTGTTTAGCGGTAAAGTTAAGGATTGCATAATGGTTTATATACTTTCTACAGTTACACTTTCATACAAAAGTCTACCGTTCTTATTGTTTTTTGGTGGAATACTAATTAAAAGAGAGTAGCTTTTCTCCCTCTGCCTCATTGCTAGTTTTCACTATGCTGTAAAGCAATTGGTAGTAGTATTATCACTAATAAGCTGCATGGCCCAGATAGTCTATTATAGACCCCTTGGACTAGATCAGTGTTGGCTAACCTGTGACACTCCAGGTGTTGTGAAACTACAAGTCCCAGCATACCCTTCCAGCAATAAGCTGCTATATTTGGCAAAGCATGCTGGGACTTGTAGTTTCACAACACCTGGAGTGTCACAGGTTAGCCAACACTGGACTAGATGTACGAAAGGGCGGCTTGATGAAACCGCCAGTTTTCGCCTGTTTTTTACCGTCGGATTTACTAAAGGCGAAACCATCAGTTTAAAGGCTGGAAACCACAGTTTTACAAACCACCACTTTACAAATCGCCATCCTGGTTATTAACATGATCAAAATACAAACAGCCAGATTTACTAAGCTGCTGTTTGCCAAACCGCCGTGAAAAAAAGCCAGAAAAAAGAGGTGGATGTGAGAGGCGAGATTGCTCAAACTGCATGCTGTATGAGCTATATTAACATTCAGAACTTAAAAGGAGGCACCATTCACATATAAAATATTGGGACAATCATTCCTTATTTATTGATTAAGGGGCAAAATTAATTTCTAATTAACCTATGCAGGCAAATTTTATTTTTCATTATATTAAGGCGAAACTATTATTGTATTAAATTATGGGGGAAATATGAATATATAATTATATTAACTGGGCAATACTATTTGATTGTTAATGGTATAATTATTTATGATGCACAATGTGGCATTACAAAGTGTCCCCATAATATAATAATACAATCATTTTGTCCCCTTAATACAAGAAAAAATAAAATTTGGCCCCGTAAGTTAATTATAAATTAATTTTGCCCCTTAATCTGTAAATAATGATTGCTCCCATAATTTAAATGTCAATAGCGTTTGAGCTGTCAAGACAATCAGAAGCAGGTATTTAAAAACTTGTCATGTTGATGGTGGGTAGTCACAACTGCCGGAGGGTTTTAGCCATTTTCAATCCTCCACCCATCGCAGCCTCAAAGCACCCTATAGTAAATGCAACCGCCAGCGATGTGTTTAAAGCCGCCACCAAACACGATTTTTAGTCAATTTAACCCCCTGTCAGGTGAGACTGACTGTTATGCAGGGCTTTTGTAGAGACACAGTGATCCTCCACACACGGGAGGGAAGATCAGTTTTTACATTTAGCGGTAGAATTCTGGCGCTTCACTAAGCATACAACATTATTTGCGTGAAGAATCATGGAAGCTATTTTGCTTTCTTATTTTTGAATGATTTTACATGTCTATAAAAGTAAATAATATAGACATTTATTCCAATATGATACCAAAAGAAATTTCGACGTGTCATAAAATGAGAAAAAAAGCAATATCATATCTATTTTTGTTGGCTAAAAATATAAAAATGATTCTTTGCAAAACAGACGCATTGTAAAAATATGATATTGGTCTGACCATGGAGGTAGACGATAACTGTGGTCACATAAAGGTTACAGAAAATGAATTTTCAGGTATTTGAAACGTAAGGTGGATTTGATGTGCATTCCACAGCAGAAGGAATTTACAGTTTATTTTCTTTCAAAATTGAGGAATCACTTTCCATCTTAGGCTGACATAAGTATTCACAAAAGGTTACTCATTTCTTATATCAATGGTCTTTAAAACCCCCAATCTTGGTTTCTGTCCTAGAAGCATGTTATTAGTGGGTAATAAACGTTTCACTATCTGTGTTTACTTGGTGTCAGCTCGTGACCTGTAGAGTATTGTATGCGGCTCTCGCTTCTAAATGAGAGAGGAAAACCTCCATCCCTTTACCAGAATTACTGACAGCACAATCGCTTCTGCTTCCATATTGGTATTCCTGTAGCCCCCTTTCTCTATAAACCTCCATCAATATCTATCTACTGATATTTTCACAGAACTGCATTTTTATGGCATATTAACCTTGGCCTGGTTCTGCGTGATCGGTGGCCTTGCAAAGTTTCCAAGGTTCACTTGTGATGTTAAAATTCATGACTTGCAGAAAAAGGATCAAACCATTTAAAACTCCCCATAAAGAAATAAATTGAATTTAAGCCATGATCAAATACAGTCACCGTTGCTTTATTTTACTGTTACAGACAGGGATAAACTTTCTCTAATTAGCTCAACAAGTTTAGTTTCTCTTGCACATAGCAAAATTATCCGTATTTTATGCAGAAAAACATAGACTGGCAAGAGCAGAGGTAGGCAACCTTTAACAATCCAGATGTTGAGGAACTACAAGTCCCAGATTGGTAGCTGGTGAACTAAAGGTAACCTAATCCTTGCTAGAAGGTAGATATTATTTCAGAACTAGGACATGTTTTTGAAGTCGTTCATTTCAGAATCCAGATTGTAAATATTAAGGATTACACAGTATATATGTATTTAGCAAGCAATTCCTGATTCAAAATGGAACTGATTCAGCACAAAATGGCTGCCATGCACCTGTAAATACTGTATTTTTACTCTGAGTGACAACAGAAGCATATTTCCTGTGCAAATGTTCAAATATAGTTTTTATATTTGCCCCAAGAGATTTAATAATTTGTTATGAGCAATAAATAAGGAGTATGTGGAATTGGTAGGTAGGGAGGAGGAACTGGTAGTAAATTTGCTCCACAATAGCTAATTAGCTGTAAACACAAAGTGCAGAGGTCACCACCATATTGAAAGAGGGAAATGCATACCGGTTTTAGGTGTACACTCACGTGTGCATAATTATTCAGAAGCCAAGATGTGTTCTGCTTCAATAATTTACTTGTGAAATAACTAAAACCTTGGAATACGAATATTTGAATTGTATATCAAGCAGTTTATTATTTAAGGACCAGCTCTGGAACTAGGCTCAAAACATGTCATAGGTAGGAAATGTCTGGGTAGTCTACCTAAGCTGAAACTCCCCATACCAAATCATTTATAGGCTTAATTCTACTCCTTATTAGTACCTATTTCTGGTGATCAAAGTGGGCATGGCCTAGTGAGAAAAGGGCATGCCCTCAATAGAAATGTGGCTCATGGTATGATCTAAGTGGATCAGCGGGATGCCTTCATTTGTCCAGATTTTTCCAGTGGGAATGTAAACAAATGCCCATTGTCATGAGGTGTGGCGTAGACCTGGTTTGTAAACAGAAACTTGTCAGAATAATTTTACATAGCTAGCTGGCAGCCCATGTTAATTAGCTAGATCAACAGGTAATCTGAGAGGTAATTAGGTTAGAACTTCTAGATGATGTGCCTCCACAGTAATATACTGGCTGAAATAGCATTGGGAAATACATTAATATGTATCAATATAAATGTTATTGTATCAAAATGTATCACAGACTCAGATTGTGTAATGTTGCAGATACAATGTGTCAAATGTCTTGTTGTTTCACGCAAGCGTGAAGTGTCATTCCTTGATGTTATATTGTAACCCTTTGTTTAGTGCAGTGATGGGCAAACTACGGCTTGCGGGCCAGATCCGGACCACTTAGAGGTTCTATCCGGCCCGCCAATATTTTAAAAAATTTCATTAAAATATGCATAAAATTATTAGTGCCGACCCTGTGTGTCAGAACCTTCATTTTTATGCCTTCCCAGCTATTTCCTCCATTACACTTCATCCTCCTTCCTAAAAGGACACTTCGTATGTCAATCACTCAAACACCTGCCCGCCCCCTAATGGCTGAAAGTCATGTGAGAAGAGATGCCATATACTAAGGCGGATTTCGATTGGCTGCTGTGTTGTCAGTTAGTGGCTCACCAGAAAGACGGATCTGCAACAACCTGCTGAAATAAGTGCTGTGTCTGTACGACCGCTGCACTTATAGAGGTAACACTGCTATATAACACCCTCCCATCCCATTCAAAACATTTGTATTATATATTTCGATATTTGAGTTTTTTAATAAATTATATTGGCCCACCTAAAGTTTTTCTTTTTTATTTGGCCCGCTCCTGAAAAAGTTTGCCCATCACTGGTTTAGTGTTTCCAGCCAAATAGCTAATTGACCCAAACAATTCCATTGTGTAAGCAAGGTAACAGAGACTGTATATCTAACAGTTAAAGTGTCCACTGAGAGACCCCTGCTGTAAGGGGGAGGATTGAGACACTTGAACCTACTCCCTGTGTATACAGCCAAAAATATAGGGAGAGCGGAATGCCAAGAGAGCGATTCTAGTTTGGAGGATCCTGGTGTACAAGACATTAGCGAAAAGGACTCTGGGCAGGCATCATAGTGCCGCTGAAGGAAACCCTACCAGGACAGGGTCTGTGTGAGCCAGTTTCCCAAGCTGGGCGACATAGTAACTGCCTAGCTAAAAGGTAGTGGTAATATTGCTGGAGGATAAGACTCTGAAAGAGACTGAGATTATTAATTTGGAGTGCTGACTGCAAGAGGCTGCTGGAGGATACATGCTACCATTTACCCTGTAACTTGTGAACATCTTGTGGTGTTGTGTTGTCGTAATAAAGCCTTATTTTGGATATACTCCTGTCTACCCGTGTGAGTGGAATCCCACAGCGGGTAACTGCCATCCCAGCTAAGGGTGGTATCCTCACATACATGTTCTATTTAACTTGGACAATTGACAACATGGGGTAAATGTATTAAGTTCCGATTTTTGCAAGTCGCCGCTATTTGGCGAGTTTGCAGTGTAAATTTTAAAGCGGCAATGGCTTTAAAGGCATTGTTTTGCCTTTAAAGCCATTGCTGCTTTCAATTTTCACTGCAAACTCGACGAATAGCGGCGACTTGCAAAAATAGGAAGTTAATACATTTACCCCCAGGAGTGCAACTAGCAGACTAGATAGAGGAAAAAAGTTCATTTGATTTTCCTTCGTGCCTCTGAAATCAATGATATCCCATATTAAATCTCCATATTATAAATTATCATGTATTTTAATACAAAATATATCTTCTATATATCATCTTGTAGCTTCAGCTAGGACTAAAGGGCGCATCTATAACTGTGGCAGCTGATGAGGTTCTGTCCCAGACAAATGAATCTGCCTTAATAGGGCCAACTCAATCTAGCTGCATATCGATTTATACAGTCAGTAATAGGGCTTGGCAAACAATCAGCACAGATAGAGAGAATAGAGAGAAATAATGTGTATATATAGTTCAGACAAGTGCAGCGGATCGCTATTCAAGCGATTAGTGTACTGTACCATTTGTTAGTAGAACAGAGAAGATCTTGGTGGTTGGTTGGGTCCGTTGTACATTTCTGCCATGGGGATTAAACATTCATACTCCAGTCTCCATTCTTCTCTTGTGTTTTTTTCTTGCAGCTATGGGTCCGTAAGCTGAGAACAAACTATACAAAATTTCTCCCGATCCAATATTCTTAATAATTTTACCAAAGATTTTTTTAAAAAAAAGTCCCGATCAGCAGCCGATTCATGTGTACACACTAAGCACATTTTACACAATTTACCTTCAGATCTGTGCTCTTCATCTGTCATAACCATCGGCTGAAAAGATGGTGACTCTGCACACTCCATAGAGATCTATGGACACTGCCGTTCCTGAGTGCGTACACACTGCAGGATTGGAACAACATTGTTCCATCGTTGAACGAGATTGTTAGTACGGTTTAAAAATCAAATGAAAAGATACGATGTGCATTGGAACGATAATCATCATTACAGCGTACACACTAATGCAATATCGGGTCGTTTATCCTTTGATTGGCTCCACAATCGACTGAAAACACTGTAGTGTGTACCCAGCCTAACTGGATGTTTTTTTTTTGCACCGTGGATGTGATCACAGTGATGCTACAGTTTGCAGCTGATCATAAGATCATAAATAGACACGATATATAGGATTTTCATTTGTTCTCATCTTGTGCATTGCAATCATCTTAGCCAGCAATGAAAATGTATAATTTATCCGTGGGATATTGTTAAACAAGGGTGTTTATTTTAACAGATACAAAGTACGAATAATAAATACATACATGTACCATCATCATAACTAGACACAGAGTGATAAAACACTGCATTGCTCACTATGGGGCTGATGTAAAGTTGGGCAAAAAACGGGAGTAATTGAAAAGATCATGTAAAACAGTATTTCCGCTGCTATGCAGAGCCGCACACATCTCAAGGTGAGGCCACCTCCGCATCAGCAGCAGATTGCGCCTGGTTAGCGACAAGTCATCATCATCAGTGCTAACATGGGTATATGCGATTCTCTGCAGTTCTGCATGAGCGTCACTTGTGTTTAGTCTACTCAGACTGTTTTTGTATTCCTTTCCCTCCCCCTTCTCACCTCTCCAGGTGTAGGTGGGCGTAAGTGCCAGAATCACGTAAGTCTGCATAGGACTATATGCGTGCGGTTTTCCGTAAGATACGCTACGCATACTAGTGTATGCCCCACTCTGCACCAGCCCCTGGATTGCAGTCCGTTGGACTTAGACTGGTAACAATGGCATAGCAATAGGAAATGCAGCAGTTGTGATTGCAGCCAAGCCAAGTGGGCAACATGTTTCCCTTTAATTCTTCCTGGAACATCCCCGTAATGTGTGTGACCACACATGCAGCATATCTGGAGGTTGCAGATTTACCACTATAAGCGCCTCTCTACACAGCATTTACTGACTGTATAGTCCATACTTGTCAAGATGTCCGGGAGGTGGCTCTGTCATGGGGGCGTGACCACGAGATTTGCGTCATTAGGTCCCGCCCCTATGTCAAATACTGTCAGTTTGGTCTATAACTGCAGGGGGTGGGGCCAGGATGACACATTTAACCCCGCCCCCACCCACTTCAACAATGAACAGGGCATGATCCGGGAGGTTGCCCTGCTCTCCCGGGGAGTCCGGGAGAACTCCAAAAAATTCTAGAGTCTCCCAGACATTCCGGGAGAGTAGGCAACTATGGTCACTTTATAACCAGGTCTATCATCAACAATCTTACGGTAGAGAAAATACAAGGTAGGGAGTTTAGACATGTTACCGTGTCTCTATCCGGGTCTAGAGCTCATTTTCAAAGCTTGCACTGCATGTCAACACCTAGAGACAACTTGTATCGTGGATTCATACCATTAAAACAAATGATACATCATTATATTTATACCATAACACCATATAATAATACATCAATAAATAAAATATATCTATTATATTAAAAATGTATTAGAAGACTTATAGGGTGAATTGCCCTCCCTGCTCTCTCTAATTTACACATCAGTATCCTGGTGCACCCACGCACTATGACGCCCACGGACATCCCAGGGCTGCCCGCTACCCCTGACGTCTCATCCAAAAGAGCGTATTGCAGCATCTTTGGGGACAGGGAGCTGGCTGCGTGTTGCTGGAGAACATGCGTGACCTCCTGTCACATCAGTCTGAGATTTCTACAAAGCCGGCGCATTAAAGCAAAGCTTCCTTGTTTCAGAATTGTGACCTTTAAATGATTCAGCCACATTAGAGGTTTTAAAATAAAATAACCCCCCCTGGGCAATTTATGCTGTAAATTCGAGCTGTATCACTGCCGAGGGAGAGGCGGGTGAAGATTGAACTGTATATTGTTAACCCAGAGAACAGATGAACTGTGTTTTATTCTCAGCTGTAATTCAGCTTTATGGAAGTAAACATGGCTGTATTAAGCTGCTACAGCAACAAAAATAAATAGAATTCTAAAAAAATTAAATATACATCTATTACTATGGGGGAGGGGATAGGTTCAAAGAAGTGGTCTCGCCTTCGCCTTTTGCCAGTTTATTTATGCTCACCAACATTCCGAGAAAATTATTTTGACAAAATTGAGCAAGCCCCAATCTGCCCAACAACACCACCCCTAAGGCAGCAAGCTTCACCCCTTTTGCCACCGAAAATTGTGACTGTTAATTGGTATTCTTATGAAAATCAGTGATACAGCTATATGGTAGCAGACTGCGTGTCTGTAAGGGTAGAACCCTAAATTATGTCTAGAATTATTATTATCATTCTTATCATTCTTGTAATCTGACAAATCCAAGGTTTGGGGTTCAGAGTAAATACAAAATACAACACGAAAATGGGATCTAAATACAAGGCAAAACATCAATTGCAGGAAAATATGGAAGCAAAAGTCTTGTTATACAGGTAGTGCGTCCAAACAATGCATTCCAAGCTGGAACGCATACTGTCAGAGTGTGTATTTGATAGTGGAGGTGCGTTATTGCACTTCCTTGGTACATGTCTTAGGTACTCATGGAGAATACACACGTGTCCTATTGACTCACCTAGGAATCGCTGTGTTTGGTTGTAATAGTGAAAACCCGTTTGTGTACTTCTGGGTTTGGCACTTCCGGATTTGGTAATTCCGGTTTATACATTCCAGGGTGGAATGCATATTGCTTGGAGTGCCTCATAGAGAATACAAGGCAGCCATTGCCTCATATATTTTGCAATGATATGTAGACGATCACCTTTTGAAGAATCATGAGCTGCAACAGAAGACAATCTGGGATTGCATAAGTCAGGTACATGGTTTTTTTCAATATCTGTCTTTTCTGTTGTTCTGTAGATCTAAGAGGGCGGGAGGGAGAGTATTTTGATATGAGATTTGAGGTGTATGAAGGGGTAGTGTTGTTGAGAGCTTTGTAGGAAGGGTGAGTAATTTGGATTTGATCCTGGAGGATACAAAGAGCCAGTGTAGGGATTTGCAAAGTGGTGCAGCAGACGTGGATCAGTGAGAGAAGATCAGTCTTGCAGCAGCATTTAGGATGGATTGAAGTGTGGATATATGGGTGTCAGGAATGCCAGATAGCAGGATGTTGCAGTAGTCAAGCTGGGAGATGATGAGAGAATGGATGAGAGTTTTGGTAGCTTGCTGAGTAAAACAAAAAGGGCGTATTCTGGCAATGTTTCTAAGGTGGAGTTGACAGGACCGAGAGAGAGTCTGGATGTGAAGAATAAAGTAGGGGATGGAGACTTTCTAGTTCAAATTAGTGTTTTATCAATATCCAAATAATATTTTTAATTTATAAAAAAGTATTTTAATATTCTTTTTAAATTGAACTGCAAACACTACTATACTTGAAGTTCACCGTTCGCCGAAAACACCACCAAAATATTTCAAATCCAAATCTGAACCAGCTCGAACACTGTCCAACAAGCTCAAATATGTTTGCACCTGCTCAAAAATGGTTCAACCTGCTCGGCCTTGTAGATTTTTTTTTAACAGTTGTAAAATTTCAGATATTCCGTTGAATTTTAGAACCGATTAGCTGAACCGGTTCAGAGGTGAAAACCCAGTCTGTTCGACCACCTCTCGCTATTTGCTCTTATTCTGTATGTATGGACAACTGGATGTTACCACTTCTGCTGCTGGGACAAAGCGTTTTACCATGCTAGCCAAAAGCACAAAATTGAGATACCACTGGTGCCGAGAGAACGGCCAAGCTGCAGCTTCCTTACTGTTGGTTCAGCGTACACAAGGGGCTAATGGTTGATCTTTGGTTTTGTGCCTTCTCTTTCCCTCTGTGTATAACTGTCAGTGTCAGCTTATAGTATACGGGTAAGAAAGATGCACACGGGTGTACCCTAATACACAGTCCCACAGTTACTATGGAAACTGGCTGTCGTTACCGATGCAGCGTTAACTCCGCACTGACAGGCTCAGCATATTTTAATTAATTTTGTGATCTCTCCTCTCTGTTAGGTTGTTACCTGTCTACTTTTACACTTGAATTCACTTTTCTCTGTAACCAGAAGAAAGATGTAGACAGTAGGTCTTTGTGTTTTAACAATACAGTACAGAACAGTACAGAAGAACAGACAGTGTTTGCTTTGCATTCTCAACATGTTGAACCCAATTATGCACAGTACAATTCCCTTTGGCAGTCATCTGTACTATCGTTGACAAATAGATCTTCAACAAGGGTTTAACGCCCTTCCTGAATTGCCAAACGCTTTTTACAAGCCACTTGTAGACCTGTCAACATTCAAACATGCAGTTTCCTGGCAGACGGGATTGGTTGGTTATTTGGTTTGGTTATCTGAGAACGAATAAAGAGATTTTGGGCATATGCATCCAATGATGGAAGTGGTATTTCCCCATATTTTACAATGCGATTATTAAGAAACTGTATTAATTTACTTCGCTAACATCAACTGGGTTGTCTATCGTTCCCGCCACAGCACAGGAGCAAAGTCGATATTACAGCTATACTATACCCAGGTGTTGTCAAATCAGCTTTTATTAAAGTTTCACCCGCTCAGACCTGGCGTTGCCTGTTGCTTTCAAAGGGGCAAATCCTATCACTGAAATCAATGGGAAAGAACTATCACTGAAGTCACTAGAGCAAGTAGAATGTTGGTTGTATTTATTTATTTATTTAGCTGTTTATTTGCTTGATATAAGTTGTGTTTCTTTTCTATTCTTCTAATTCTTTTATCTTAAATTTAAAGAACAAATTTCCTTTGCCCATGTTTTATTTTTCATTATGCTGAGAACGACTGCCTGTCGTTCCTCATTTTCGCCTTCTGTTGTTTTTACGTTTGTTTATTCTGTTGGAAATTGATTTTATACCGATGGGGAAACATAAAAATCTGTATACGCAGGACGCTACAGAGAATTTTAGCAGTTTAATCAATTTAGCTGAAAATGTTTCTTAAATAGGCAAAGTGAGGAAAGTAGTTTTAGGTGTTGCAAATCACGAATAGAATCAAAAGTGGAAACTTTTAAGTTCTCCCTTTATAATAAGGACCAGATCCACATTTTCTCCCACTTGATACTCCCACCTGTCAAACGCTCTAGCTCCCCATGATCCACATTTTCTCCCGCTCTATACCGCCACCCGTCGAACGCTCTAGCTCCCCATGATCCACATTTTCTCCCGCTCGATACTCCCACCCTTCGAACGCTCTAGCTCCCCATGATCCACATTTTCTCCCGCTCTATACTCCCACCCGTCGAACGCTCTAGCTCCCCATGATCCACATTTTCTCCTGCTTGATACTCCCACCCGTCGAACGCTCTAGCTCCCCATGATCCACATTTTATCCCGCTCGATACTCCCACCCGTCGAACCCTCTAGCTCCCCATGATCCACATTTTCTCCCACTCTATACTCCCACCCGTTGAATGCTCTAGCTCCCCTTGATCCACATTTTCTCCCGCTCGATACTCCCACCCATCGAACGCTCTAGCTCCCCATGATCCACATTTTCTCCCGCTCTATACTCCCACCCGTCGAACGCTCTAGCTCCCCATGATCCACATTTTCTCCCACTCAATACTCCCACCCGTCGAACACTCTAGGTCCCCCTTATCCACATTTTCTCCCACTGTATACTCCCACCCGTCGAACGCTCTAGCTCCCCATGATCCGCATTTTCTCCTGCTTGATACTCCCACCCGTCGAACGCTCTAGCTCCCCATGATCCACATTTTATCCCGCTCTATACTCCCACCCGTCGAACCCTCTAGCTCCCCATGATCCACATTTTCTCCCGCTCTATACTCCCATCCATTGAATGCTCTAGCTCCCCTTGATCCACATTTTCTCCCCCTCAATACTCCCACCTGTCGAACGCTCTAGTTCCCCATGATCCACATTTTCTCCCGCTCTTTACTCCCACCCGTCGAACACTCTAGCTCCCCCTGATCCACGTTTTCTCCCACTCTATACTCCCACCCGTCGAACACTCTAGCTCCCCATGATTCACAGTTTCTCCCGCTCTTTACTCCCACCCGTTGAACACTCTAGCTCCCCATGATCCACATTTTCTCCCGCTCTATACTCCCTCCCGTCGAACGCTCTAGCTCCCCATGATCCACATTTTCTCCCGCTCAAAACTCCCACCCGTCGAACGCTCTAGCTCTCCGTGATCCCCATTTTCTCCCGCTCTATACTCCCACCCGTCGAACGCTCTAGCTCCCCATGATCCAGCCCTACGCAGAATTCACTGTTTAAATATAAAGTAAATGGAAATAGTTTACAACTAATTCAACTTAATTAAATGTTAATAATAAATAATCAATTATTAATGTATACAATGATAACAATGATGTATAAAATGAGCATAGTGCCCCTCAGCCCCGGACACCTTAGGCCTGAGCATCTACAGCCACAACTACAGCCTGGTTATAACGAAAAGAGCTAATTTCAGGATTAATGAATGGGACCTGGAAATGGCAACTTTTCCACCCCTGTAGTCCCTGCCTTAAGACCTATGTCCGCTATCCCTAAAATAGTAAGAAATAAACACAATCACACCTCTTGCATAAATGTTAATTGCTTAAAATACGTACAGTCCCCATCCCCCATGTTCAAAAAATATTTATTAGAAAAGTATAAAATGTTCTTAATCCAAAGTACTTTATCATTGATTGTGCGTTTAACCCATGCAATCCCACCCAAAAAAACCACAAGAAATCCCCTAAAAAATAAAAAAATATATACAGTATATTTTTCTAATAAAGAGCGCACACATTTTACGAACTACAACCAGTACACACTAATAAAGAACGCTTGCACCAGGATGGTGCACTCAGTACACGCCAAGATGCACGCCCTCATTCTGCACTCGGGAAACACCTCCGGGCGCTAGCGCGCGTGAATTATTTTCTTCCTTGACTTAAAAGTAAAAAATAAGACTCACAGACTACCAGCTCTGAGATGATGCATAGATTGGAAATTGCGCTGTAAACCTACGTGCAGAAATCCTGGCACACTTTCACAAATCGAGGCGCTTCAAGGTACAAAGCTGTTTTTGCGCTGTGCAGCCAATATTTGCTCTCCGTAAATGACATCCACTGATTTCAAATTGTGTGCTGTTTCCTTGTTTGTGGTTCTGTCATATCTTTATTTTATCAGCTGCCTATTGCTCCCCGATGGCAGCACTAATGCAACTATAAGTTAATGTAAACAACAGGGTGGATTTATCCTAATTGCTTTACAGCAGCCCTGAAATGAGCCTCTGCTCCAGGGAACTAACACTGAGAATGTGCACTGAGCGATAGATAGCTATAACATCACATGTAAAAATCTATTCAAGGAGGTTTTATCCATTAAATGTAGAGTTTTAATAATATGATCATTATTATTATTAATATTATTATTATTATTATTAACATCAAGATTTATTTATATAACTGTCTGTATACTCCACAGTGCTTTACTATTGGGAACATGCACAGTAATAAATTATACTTGCCTACTTTTAAAACCTTGTCATGTGACAAGTGCAGGAGGGGCGCAGTCATGTGACAAGTGCTGGAGGGGGCGCGGTCATGTGACAAGTGCAGGAGGGGGCGCGGTGATACCATTGAGTCACCATGTCCCCGCCCCCAGCTATGAAATGACGACATTTACTGCATTGCATAGTGGGGGCGGGGCTTATTGACAAGATCGCTCCATTGAGCCCCGCCTCCGGCAAGACTGGATGGAAGCCTACTCTTACGGTAGTTCGGGAGAACTCCCCGAAAATCGGGAGCCTCATAGAAATTCCGGGAGAATAGGCAAGTATGACTAAAATAAAACAAGATATTACCAGACCTAGGAAAGAGGGCCGTGGTCGCACACTTTTTTTTGTTACATGTTTTTTTTAATATTATTTTGGTGAGTGTCTCTTCAATTTAAAGTTTTTTAAATTATGTCTATGACCCCCCCACCCTCAAGAAACCAATCTACATCCGGCCCTGGTGTGGAGTTTGTATGTTCTCCCCGACTTTATGTGAATTTTTACTGTGGGCTTAAGTTTACTCCCACATTCCAAACAAACATTAGTAGGTTCATTGGCTTCTGACAAAATAGTGTGTGTTTGTGTGGCAAGGAGTTTTGATTATAAGGCTCAATGGGGGAGGAGCTGGTGTGAATGATTCAGTATCAATATTCTCTGGAAAGAGCTGCATATTATAATATAAAAACAAAAAATAAATAATAATAATATATTTATGTATTTTCTTATTTTAACTTGTCTTACATGTACCAATGTATGCAAAATTTACTTACGAGATTGCTTTATCTTTCTTACAGTATTCCGTGTTACCCAATCCTTTGTCTCTAACAGGCAATAGTGTTTATCATTATCTTCCTTGGATACAACAAAAACTGCTTTGTGGATACAATGAGCTCCAATGTACATAGCAGAGCTAGGCTATGCCATGTTCAAGGGCAACAAAAATCAACAACTTTGATATAAAGGCTCTGGTGCTGCAGATGTGGTGCACTGGGGCCCATGGAGATATTGGTGCCGGTACACAAGGAACTAGCGAGCTGTGGGCCCCGGGTCCCTCCACTCGGCTTCTCTGCACCAGGCCCACAGCTCGCTCGTTCCGCCTCTGAAAGCAATGTATTTAGTAAAAGCAACGAAGGACATGTACTATACCTTTAAACTTAAACACTTCAGTAATTTCAGGTCAGTCATTTAGTTCTGTTACACATAAGTATTTATATATATAGTAATGCCTAATAGCTTTTTCAATAATTTGCCCCCTCTGCAAATATGTTTTTTGTTATTACTACAAAGTATTTTCAATCAAATAAAATTGTATGACTATTAGTTACAGAATTTCAGCTGCTTAGGTTTTAACATTTTTATTTGATTCGCTATTTTACTGGAAACGTTACACAATTCCTCTAAGATGAATTAAATCCTTTGATGGTGAGACTTTGCCGGATATTGCTGTTTTCTCATTAGCCTGTGCACCAGAAATATTGGAGGTTGTTCGTGGTAATCCTGTTATAACCATGGTCAGTCTGTGATTGCTGCAATGTCATTTAGGACAGTTTAATGTGGGTAACAAGTACAAAGCCGAAGCCTAACTATAAATAAGATGTATTAGGTCTGATTTAGAGATAGAAGCAATCGTAGCTAAAGGGTGAGATTTGCCCATGGACAAACCATGTTGCGATGCAATGCGGTGCAAGTATTGGCGGGACTAGCAATGGCAGGGGTGCAGCTGTTATGGAGCCTGGAGCTGGAGGGGGTAGAGTGCCATAGGTGAGGGGGGGAGGGGACAGGGAGGGATGTTCAGGACCCAGAATGACTTCTCAGCATGCGAGGGCCCTGCAAAGTGAAACCACATTGGAGCCTGTATCTGACACCCTCACATGCTCAGAAGCGCATAGTGTGGGGCCTCCTGGACCAGAATTGCTGCACCCCACGCCCCAAAAAATAAATAAATTGGAAAGTAAATGTCCTAAATTGGGAACCAGGCTGCAGCTGTAAGATGCAGTCCCTAACTTGGACTCCCTTATATGCCTGACACATGGGTCTGGGCCATAGTTGCCTAATCTCCCGGAATTTCCGTGAGATTCACAAAATTTTGGACAATATCCCGGGTCCAGCTTACCTCGTTTGTGAAGTGAGTGGGGGCAGGGCTAAATGCGTCATCCTGGCCTGCCCCCACCCACCGATAGGCTGAAATGGACAAAGATTGACAGGTTCGTGGTCTAATGGGGTGATTCATGTGGTCACGCTCCCAGGATGGAGCCCCCTCCCGGACAGCTGGCTGCAATAGTTGGTAAGTATGGTCTGGCCAGTTTAATCATTGACGTTGCTCCCAGCTAAAAATAAATAAATAATAAGAATAATTTTGTACTTAGGCCTAAGATTCCCAAATATCTGAAGCTAAACTGTATTACTGTAATGGTCATCCTGTCGTGGTTTAACTGGAAGAGTATTTCATAATAATTACAAAAAAAAAAAAGCTATTCAGCAATCAGAGAATCAGTCTGCGCATTTCTTCACAGCATCAATGGGAGACTTTTATGTAAACACACACACATGCACAAACACACATACACACGCACCCACACACATATACACACACACACATACATACATACATACATACATACATACATACATACATACATGCACACACATACACAAACACACACACGCGCGCACATATACACACACACACATACATACATACATACATACATACATGCACACACATACACAAACACACACACGCGCGCACATATACACACACAGACAGAGACAGACTAGGGTCAATTTGATAACAACCAAGTAACCTACCGGTATGTTTTTGGAGTGTGGGAGGAAACCGAAGCACTCGGAGGAAACCCACGCAAACATGGGGAGAACATACAAACTTCACACAGATAAGGCCATGGTCGGGAATTGAACTCATGACCCCAGTGCTGTGAGGCAGAAGTAACCACTAAGCCATCGTGCTGCCCCAAATAATTTTAGATCCACCCCATTCCTAGAAATAAACATTTCAGCTGCTTTCCTAAACACCTGCAATCTTCTCCGTAAATGCCTATTCGGGAAATGGACAAATGGTAATTGTGTAAGTTACACTGCAAGGTTAAATATGTCAACGGAACTCGGATGTAAGTGAAAAGTCTTACAAGGAAATAGAATGTAAATATATGTGATGATTTCTAAATTATATTCCTACTCTGTTTGAATTGATGCATTCACTACAATAGAAATCAGCAGGGAACCAGCACTACTGTTAGTTTTTCTTTCTGTAGACGGTATTGCAGCTGTCTGGAAAACCATTAACCTTTTGTGCTCAAGAAAAGCTGATAAATTAATGTTCACTCTTACCTGCAAAACCTTATACACAGTAATCATCATTTATTTATATAGCACCAGCAATTCTGCAGCGCTGTACAGAGAATATTTGTCACTCAACACCAGCCTCTGCCTCATTGGAGCTTACAGTCTGAAGTTCCTAACACACACAGACTAAGGTTACTTTTGTCAGCTGCCAGAGGAAACCCATACAAACATGGGAAGAACATATAAACTCCACACAAATAAAGCCCTAGAATCAAACTCATGACCCCAGACCTGTGAGGAAGAAGTGCTAACCACTTAGCCACCGTGCTCAGTGGTTAGTGATAGTGGTTAGTGACGTTAAGGTGTGTTCTTAAAGCATACTTGGCAACTTTTTACTATACAATATACATTTCGGCCTATTATAGCAGGGGGTGGGGCCAGGATGACGCGGTTAGCCCCGCCCCATCTACTTCACCAACAAAGTGGGCAGGATTCTGGAGGTTTGCCTGCTCTCCTGGGAGTCCGAAAATCTGGGAGTCTCCTGGAATGTCCAGGAGGCAACTATGTCTTAAAGCCTATTGAGCATGTTTTGAATGCGTTAGTGAATGGACCTGTATGCCAGGGCCGTAACGAAGGTGGTGCGGGCGGTACCGTCACCCAGGGCGCAAAGCCAAGTGGGCGCAGCAGCCGCCTGCTACCTGCCTTCATACTTTCAGCTCTTAAGTTCCACTTAAGGGCTGAAGAAGAGAGAGAGGGAGAGATTAACTTACCAGAGTTTGATGCTTGTCCTTAACTTCTGCCGTGGAACGCAAGTTTGCGTTCCAAATGCCGAGCTTCCTGTCAGTGGAACGCACATGCGTTCCACGGCGGAAGTTAAGGACAAGCATCAAACTCTGGTAAGTTAATCTCTCTCTCTCCTCCCCCTTCCTAGATGGGGGCGCCGGTGCCCTGTCTCGCCCAGGGCACCAAAAATGTATAGTTACGCCACTGCTGTATGCACACACTTTTTGACATCAATGTTTCCATTGCAGGCAGTGTTCTGAAGCGTTAACCTGCAATACAGTACACTGCAGCATTATAGACTGCTCATTAAGTACGTGGTACACAGTAATGCAGGGAAGGTTTGGGAAGAGTAATGAGTGTGATACTAGCGCCCTGTTGAAGGGAAGGCAAACTACAAGGTTTCGTTTTTCATATGCTTTTAATTAGCGCTATTTTCAACGTCCATGTGTAGGAGCAAGCAGAAAAACGACTGACAATGTTTGAGTGTCATTTTATTAATTGGGGGTCAAAATAAAAATGTGTGTTACCAATGCAGAACTACCTATGTTGCCCTCTAGTGAGGGCGGTAGGGTCTGTTTTGTACACTCTCTACACCCATAGTTATGTGTGATTGATTAGGAAGCTGTGCTGAATTTGATATTGGGTCTCTATCATAATGATGGTATTTTGAATACTGAATAGAACAGTGGCTTTGTTCTCTCTTTTTAATACTTTTTTTTTTCTTATGCCATACACAGGATTTCTGTGTCACTGAGCAAGTGCACCGAGACCTGCCCAATCTCCTCTCTACCTTTCTGCATTTAGGGCACAATTAGAGGGGAGATGAGAGGCGCCAAACCTCGGTGACAAGTCTCTCGGAGCAGCAAAAAGCATCCGCAGTCCTGGTAATTGGTTTGCAGAAATGTTAGGGAGCCGCGTTCTGTGACATGTGCCATTTATATTGACTTCTGAAGCGATTCAGCTAATGGCGGAAGCAATGTCTTAAAGGTGCAGCTCACAACTTATACAGTCAACTGACATGAAACCGAAGACGATTCCTAGCTATAGGCAGCAGAGATTTATGCCATCAATCTTACAAAAATAAAAGGTTACCCTTCACATGATGTCCGCTCTTCATTCATTTAGGTAACAGGCTGACATAAACCTGTAGAAGCGCTATATAAGTCATTTACCTATCTCAGTGGCGTAAACCAGACACATGCCTGGTAGCTATGACTAACTTATTGTGGGCTCAATTTATTGATTAGTGTTAATCGGGGCTTTAACATCAATAAAAGTTGGCCACACACTGCTGATCCTGCTGCGCGATCAGAGTGCTGAATGAGTGGGGCGATGCCCAAATTCAGAATACATGGAGGTGGCCAAGTTGGATGAGACCCATCATTTTTGGGGCCTGTTATGGAGATCAGAAGATGACAGCACACACTGGCCAATAGCAGTCATCTTATGGCAACGTGCCCTATAATGATCCCATTATTATAATAATTGCCCGATATGACTGTAGGTAGTGCAGCATGTGTACACAGCTTAACTGAGCTCAGGTTAAGCCAGTCATAAAGACATCAGTATTGTACAGTTGTGACCACAAGTGTCGGGGAGGCAGAAGAGGGAACAAGCCGGACTGGAGTTTAAATGGCATATAATGTGATTCTACTGGTTCTTATATCCCTTCATAGCATTGCTGATGGGCTGGCTGGCATCTGCCCCCTGGGCCGGACCCATAGTGGGCTACCTTGGCCTGGGCCACCTGCATTTTTTTTCAAATAGGCTGCCGAGTCGAGTCTTTGCCCCCCAGCCCTCCCCTGATTGCTGAGATGCTCAGGGTAGAGCGATTAATTTACGCCTGCTCACTGTATGGTCTGTTTAACTTTTCCTCTGTCTATCTCTTCTTTTTATTCTATTAACACTTATTTTTCCCCTAAGTCTCTCCACCCATAGGTCTTTTCTTTCATCCCTTTCTTTGCAGCTGCTTCTTATGGCCTCAATCCCCCCATGTGCAGCCTCTGCAAACGCTGGTCCCACATGCACAGCGTAAGGAGCGTGACTTCACTGACCAATAGGGAGCTATAGGGCAGTGCTTTCACTCTCACCAATCCACAATCCGGCTCTGATGGGGCCACAAATGGGCCACCCCCACATAATCACCAGTGCTGGGCCCTAGTGGAGACCCGGGAACTTTGTACGTATATCCCCCCCATCTCGGCACCACTGGTTCTCTCACTCCTGCCACTTCTACCCCTCACTTCCTACTCATTCTCCTCACTTCCTCTTCCCTGTTGTCCTTCATTCCCTGCTGTCTGTCTGTTGCTGGGCCCTTGTATTGTACCACCTCTTGCAGCTGCACCCAGAGTACAGGATCCAGGAGACAATGTTTGGATATTTACCATGGCAAAGTGCATTCCGTGAGCTTTGCTCCATGTTTTATTGGTCCTTACGCAGTTTCTGAACAAAGTTTTGCTGTATCACTTCTTCTCAAAAGTCATATCCATACAGGTACATATTAGATACATGCTTCCATCTATTTAGATGCTCCCAGTGACTGGTGATCACGTGTTCAGGCTCATGCCTCTACCATCAGATACTGAGCAGTAGTTTGTGTCAGCCCTTGTTGTGCTTGTGCATTATACTCTCTGACCTGGTTAGTTGTTGACCTTGATTGTTTGCTTCGTACCTGACCTTGGCCTATTAGACTGTTCCTGAACCTTTTCTGCCTGTCCTACGCCTGTATATTGACTATGATAACCATCTTGACCGGTGGCTACTCCACAATCAATCAATCCTCCCCGGAGGGATCCCTGGTGAGGACTGGAGTTTCCATTAAGCTCTGTACCTCAGATCTAGCCTGCATCAATCACTATCAGCATAATGGGTTGCTAACCAAGACAACTCTTTAAACGTTTCTCCCAAAAATTAAATTTAGCGTCAAAAAGTATTAGTGAGTGGCGTCATCAATGCAGCAGTGTAGGGTGCACACCTGAATATAGGGGGGCACCTCAAAACGTGTTTCATTTTCTGTGCTTGCATTAATAAATATACCCCTCATGGGGATAGATAACTGACACAAACCTATGTTCAGACTTTGAACAACATGTGGATTTTTTAGGGGGGGGAGGCTGTTCTTGGCTAACACCAGGCACACAGAGAGTTAACGTTGTGTTCCATTTATAACTTTTAAAGCTCTATAGCTTGCCCACAGTGGAGTAGCAACAGCTGCCAATTTGCCAGCAACACCACCGGGGGCCCCAGGAGTAACCCATGGATAGGTAGATGTGTTGGTACAAGGGATGCGGAGCTGGCGGAGGAGCTCCAGCTCAGATTTTGCACGCAGGATGCTTGAGCAAATCCACCGTTTGTCCTCCAGAGAAAACATATTGTTATTGATAAACTGCTCAAGCAAGTAGATTCTAGTACATGAAAAATAATTGAAGTTTTTCACTGGTGTATGTCACCTTGATTGTTTAGCTTTACTAGTTTTTACCCAACTGTCTCCAAAGACGAACAATTTGTCACCAAACACTAGCCGTTTGGTTTGTGCCAAGAGTGAAGAGATTATACAAGAGATACTTAGCGCATATGTGGGCACAGTAAAGGGTTCTAAACACAGCTGTAAACCAAACACAGATAACAACAGCCGGGGAAGGTAAACACTTCCCCTTAATCCAACAAAAATGTGGGGACTTGAAAATTGTGTCTGGTTCATTACATTTGCCCTTCCCTCCAGCAAAGAATCGATTTTCCTCTCCTCCCTCACACACAATGGAAGGTACCCAAGCACATACTCTGATACTGGTGTATTCAAGTTTGTTAACCGTTCGCTTCCCAATAATGCCTTCATTGCACAATCCTCTGATGTAAAAATCCAGTCATATGGATTTACAAGTCAAATAGTGTTGTTTTATTTATGGACAAAGCAGGATAAGGCTGTTATGAAATATAATACAAAATAATATAAGCATATACCTAACAACTGTCCTGATATATGTGAGACAGTCCCGATTTGATTGGACTTCCTGGCCAATTAGGGCTTTAATTCGGATTTTAGGACAGCTGGGAGATGGGTCCCACTAACACATGCTTCCCAATGGTCCAGATTTTGGCGGGACATCCCAATTCGCGGACTGCAAATTGCAAAGGTGAACGTGGAACGTGAGTGGAGTTTTTTTTCTAAGTTGTCAATTTGTGGGTGGAGTATTGACAGAACAGGACAGCATTGTGGCTTAGTGATTAGTACTTCTGCCTCACAGTACTGGGGTCATGAGTTTGATTCCCACCCATGGTCTTATCTGTGTGGTGTTTGTATGCTCTCCCCGTGATTGCGTGGGTTGCCTCCGGGTGCTCCAGTTTCCTCCCACAAGCAAAAAACATACTAGTAGATTAATAGGCTGCTATTAGATTGACCCTAGTCTGTGTGTGTGTATGTCAGGGAATTTAGACTGTAAGCTCCAATGGGACAGGGACTGATGTGAGTGAGTTCTCTGTACAGCGCTGCGGAATTAATGGCGCTATATAGATAAATGATGATGGCTTATTTTGTTTCTTTGCATTCGGAATTCTAAATATTGGAAGGTATGCACTAACAGGTTTTGTGCACACGTGATGCATGGGGGGTGTGGCACTGAAAGTGTCTTTTTAGGCGAGGGGGACCGGACAAGGGAAAGCTCAGCGCTTCAGAAGCCCTGGGAACGGCGGGGCACACCCCAACATGATGAGAAAGATAACAGGTAAATTATTGCTGCTGCCCCATTTCATTTTTCATACACACTGTCACAGTTACTTATAAGAATGCTGAAATGATGGTACAAGAGAGTTTCCATGAGTAGAATTGTTTATAATGCACAGTTTTGTGTGAGAAATATCGCCAAATTTAATTATATTGGATTTTTGTGGACCCTTGCATGTGAAGTCTGAGGTCTGGCTAAAAAGCCAAGAACTTTGCATGCGCACACGAATTAAAACATTGCATGCAAAAGAAGGTCACGTGACTATCTAGATAGTTGATTGGCTACTTCAGGGCGGACACAGGGACAGTCTAAAGGTATTTGGACTCGTGAAACTTCCATTTTGTAATTCAGTTATTAATAAGCAATTCATAAACAAATAAAATAATTGGATTTTTTTAAATTAATTTATTTAATCATTGGTTTTGCATAACAATAAATCTACTTAATATATCATTTACTTTTGTAAAATTGTATGTATATACAGTTGTTGGTATTTATTATTAAAAAATAATACTTGTGATTAATAATTCATTACATTCATAATAAACAATAAACTAATTTAAAAATAAGAAATAAATTAATCCATTATAATAAATTTTCAATATATTATTTTTAAATAAATATTCTTAAATAAATCATTAATAATTAGGCAAATACATTTGAAGAAAGAATAATTAAAATAATAAATGTATATGTATGTCTATATGTATGTCTATACAATTGTATGAATTTATTTTATTAATAAGCCTAAATATATTCAGGCATTCAAACACTGTATTGATATATGGGTTATAGTGGGTTCAAAGCACACTTTAGCTTGAATCCCAGTGGTTCATAATCTCCTTGCCAGCCTAAGATTCTGCATTTAGAATTCTGCACAATCAAGCAGAATCCGGGCACCTTGGCAGTCCCCTCGTCTCTTTGAGTAACTTGACCCCTTGTCCTGAACATAGGATAGCTGGAAGGAATAACCAGGGCCAGCAACAGACAAAGTGGGGAAACTTTATTATAGGTGAAAATACACATCTATACACTGTGGGCCTGAGTCATTAAGGAGAGCAAAGTATAAAAAAGGAGTAACTTTGCACCTGGGCAAAACCATGTTGCATTGGAGCGGGGAGGTAAATTTAAAATGTGGTGACAGATTTATAGTTGGGATAGGGCATGTCCTAGATCCACTTTATATTTCAGTGTAAAAATAAAGCTATCAAGTATTTATGTGCTAGATGAAAAAACAGCCAATATTTATCTTATCTGCAAAATAATAAACTAATTTGCACCCCTTGCATTGTAACATGGTTTGTCCCGGAGAACATTTACTCCTTTCTTGCATTACTTTCGTCAATGACTCAGGTCCACAGTGTTTTGCAGATATAGAGCACTTCGGGGCTTATGGTAACCCTGAACCATGTATCCAGGTAAGTGCCCTGTGACAAATTTCAAAGGGCAATACTTCTTCCTCAAGGATCAGATGCATATACTGACCATCTCAGTTGTTGTGCTTGAGATGATTAATGTGTGCCTCTGATGCTGAGGAAGAAACGTTGCACTTCAAGGGGTATATTTACTAAACTGCGGGTTTGAAAAAGTGGAGATGTTGCCTATAGCAACCAATCAGATTCTAACTTTCATTCATTTAGTGCATTCTACAAAATGACAGCTGGAATCTGATTGGTTGCTATAGGCAACATCTCCACTTTTTCAAACCCGCAGTTTAGTAAATATACCCTTAAAACTAATCGCAGGGCGCATACTTTGGATAAAATCACTTGTTTTCTACAATTTAATAAGGGCAGTGTAAGCAAAGATAAGCTAAGAAATTAGAACTTTAGAAATTTAAAATGTGTGTATAGTATACATTAGACATGGTAGACACAACACAGAAATATCCTTCATTTAGAAGACCCCAAGCCCCAAGCAATCCAGACAATAGATCAAATAGCTGTGTGTATTATTATTTTGTTTTGGTTTACATAAGTCAAGTTGCAAACAATGTATGAATAGCTATGTCAATTAATTATAGGGGGCAGGAAAAGTGTAAATTCTAATTACATTTAAATATTTGTTGAACTAATCAGTGTAACGAGTGGTCACCAACCTGTCACCAACCTGGTGACTTTGACCTTTAATAACTTGCACGTGAGTGCACACTCACTGTCTCCTGCAACTATGAGAAATGATCACAATATTACTTCTGACAGTCAATGTGATTTTTGCATGTGATTAATCACAAGTATTTAGAGCTGGGCTACACAAGCAATTTTAATGTAGTTACCAGTCTAGGGATTAGAGGTCATGTATTGTGTGCTGGTTATAGAGATCTACAATATACTGGACACTTGGATCTTTGTAATGTGTTGGTAACTGCGGATCTATAATATACTGGACTATACAGTATACGGAGTACAGAGGTATATAATATGCAAGACGTGGGGCTGTATAATATGCTTGATATTGTTCTATATAATAACAATAATTTTATTCTATGTAATATGCAGCACATGGGGGCAGTATGATATACTGCTCATATATTATGCTTGAAATTGGTCTATATAACATGCTGGACATTAGGGCTGTGTAAATATAATTTTTCAGAGGGGCTAAAAGGTATGCTGTGCATAGGGCGCTATATAAATGCTAGACATTGGGGATGTGTAATATGCAATCACTGGAGGTGTACAGTATGCTGCACATGGTGAGAATAATGGCTGATGCAAAAGCCAGATCCCTTTGTACAGTGGAAATGGCTACAAACCCCTCTAAACAGCAAAGAAAGCCCTTAGAAAGGCTCCTTCTCCACTTTCTGTCTCATGTAAATTATGTTCTCTCTTTCTCAAGTCAATAATCTCGCTCTACAAATTAAAGTGTTAGGGGCATATTCAATTGGTCGCGTTACTGCCGAAAGTAACGTGGCCTGTGCACTATTACCGGTAATAGTGCACATAATTACAGTTAGTACGGTAGTTTTAACCCTGATTTCTGGGTTAATCAGGGTTAAAATGACCGTATTAACGGTAATATCATTAACCCCACGTTGAACGCGGCCGAATTGAATATGCTCATTATAATTACACTTTGACACAAACCCCGGTGTATATCGGTGCATCTATGCCATACACAGCAAGGAAAACTCTCGCTCAATCCAACTAGTCCCATCGACTGGCGCACGTCTGTTCCTCTGCAAACGTTACATGTCCCTAGTCCTATGCAATTTGGAGGAATTTTAGATGCAGTTGCACAAAAAATAATTATACTAATTAATGTATTGTTTATGGTTACATGTTTACAGCTGCATTGATCATGTGATGCTTAGATATCATAAAAAAAACAGGTGGATCTAAGGATTTGGTACTGCACTACAGCCTGGGTATCCACATTGGCCAGGTTGGGGTATCTAGAAAGGTGGATTAGGCCCAAATGGACAGAGCACTTTATATAATATCCAGACTTTGCATGTCTTGTGATTGTAAGTACAGGCTTAATATGAATCTATATTCATTATTTTCCCAACATTGGGAAATTGGGACAAATTAACCCGTGACCTCACTCTGGCAAAACTACACTTTGATCCACCCATGTCAAATTAGTGGTGTTGACACGTGTGCTCAACTGATGTCTCAGGTCAATCAAAGTCACTACTTGTGGCAACCATTTTGAATTCTGATTACCTGCTGAAGAGGAACTATGAATAATTTTTATTTCTTCACTTCACCAGGTAGCAGAACTGACCTCTAGACTCCACAGCTCCTGTGATACCTATTTGTTTGATTATCCAAGGATCACTGAAGTTGGTGGAGTCACAAATTCATACAATTGGACAGGTGAAATCAACAATGGTTCTCTATTGACAGCAGCACCTGTCCAATTGGAGTCATCTATCTAGCTAGACAGGATCTAACTTAAAGGGACTTAAGGCAGAGATGTATGAAGAACTAAAGTTAACCTGTCAAATACTTACAATGGAGGCAGACATTTTGTAAGCTGACCTAATTCTTGAGAATGCATCCTATCATTTCTCTAGGAACCAGTGACATCACTGAGGCTGAGGCACTGGTTCCTAGTGGACTGACAGGCTGCCTGCTCATGAACAGTGATTATTAGAGACTATATTGTGATGCAGGCAGCACCAAAAAGGTCGTCCCAGGGTAAGCTGAGAACATCACATGATCATCTCACATTCTATCCTAGGATGACCTCTTTATCCTGATAGGCCAAACTGCTGCCGAGACCCCCAGTTTCATCATTATCAATCCTGCAATATGGCTGGGGAGGCTTCTTTCCCCTAAAAGACTTTGTAACCTTCTCCAGAAGGTCAACATTAATTAAAGTGCAAGACACAAATGGAGGCACTTTGCACCTCATGCCTCAATATTATCACTATTTCCTAGTCCATTGATAGGCTGTAATCTCTTAGATAGCTTAGATATCAGTTTGACTCACAAAATGTGTGGGGGCAATGGGCACACATTAAAAACATTGTTGTATACCAAAAAAAAGATGGTGATAATTGTAATTAATTAACACAGATGAATAAACCATTTTATACCAGTTTTACTGTTAATGAGCTATAGATAAAGTATAATAAATATATTAAAAGGGAAATATACAAAAGGAATTGGATTACAAAGTCATATTTTCTGTCCTAACCCTTTAAACCCCAAGATGGTCCTACTCTTGTCCTGTGTATTGTCCTGTGTGCTGCTCTCCTAAGTTTGCACCGGAATAAGACATAAAACACTCATATCAGAAGAAAGAGTTAAGTAGTTTACTTCTGTATTGTGTTTTTCTGCATTAATGCTTTACTGAGTTTTATGTCCCAATATTTACTTGGGCACAGTTGTTGCTTTTGTGTAACCAGTTATCTCTCTCCCACAGGAGCCTTCCGAGGAATGTGCAAGAAAATTGATCATTTTCCGGAGGACGCAGATTACGAGCAGGACACTGCGGAGTATTTACTGCGTAAGGACTTTTACCTCAAGTGATTACCCTGTCTGCTCTTCAGCCTCTATACAGTCCAGCCTGGCTATTCAAAGATGCCTAATACATCCTCAGCAAATTTCACTTTGACAGGAGAGTGGCAGTGGAGGGACCGAAGGGAGAAAGGGAGGGGGAGATACAGTCAGACCCAAACATTTTTATCTAGGCACAGTTACAAAGGACACCAGTCTGTCAGTGACAAGTGCCCGTGACTGAGAATTCTATTTACAAACGGCGTACTGCGGAAGTCTAACAGAAAAATAGACTTAGTTTTATGTAAAGGCGGCCTATATCCAGATGATAGGTTTAGCCTATAGATCACTTTATATGTAAATTCAAATGTATATGTAAATGATTACATTCAATGAACTAAATACACTCAATAGTATTTATTAGACACCTACAAGTCTTCTGCCATTCCTTGGTGGAATTCCATACCGTGGCCAATGAGACATTCCTACAGCCTTCAAATCCTTATATGCTCTCTGAAAACCCATCTCTTTGCTAGCCTCTACCCTACTCCCACTTGTTTTACCCACGTTAATGCTCACAATAATGCACCCTCACAACTGTCCCAATCTCCACTCTTGAGCCACACTCCTGTTGTCTCAACAGTACCCTCTTCCCACTAGTTCAGGCCTGGTCAACCTGTGGCTCTCCTGATGTTGAGAAACTACAAGCCCCAACATGCTTTGCCAGTAGATAACCAGCCGATATCTGGCAGGGCCTGCTGGGACTTGTAGTCTCACAACATCTGGAGAGCCACAGATTGGATAGGCCTGCACTAGGTTATAAGCTCTCTCACAAGCAGCGCGCTACCTACTTTTTGTTTTCATGTCTGTAATTATTTTCTCGAATTTGTATGTCCCCTGTTTTATGTATGCCCCCGTTTCCCCTCTGTCCGATAATCATATTAAAGAGCAAGTAAAATATTTTAAACATTAGTTTTGTCACTTATACAGGAAGTGGAGGCAGCTGTTTTGTGGGTTGAACCTGTATCTATGAGGCTGTAGCCTAATAATTACTGAGGCACGTCTCAATGGTATCGCAGATTGCTTCATTAATTGGTGGACTGCATTCTATTGAATATTGGTTCAGCCCAGAAAAGGTCTGCCTCCATTGTACTGAGGCAACCTGTGCTTTCATATGTGCCAAAGCCTGGGTATTTCTGAGAAAATCACTACAGATTCAATGGCTATATGTTTTATCTCTTCAATGAAAGCTGACATATTTAAATGGACAGTTTACGGAACAGGAAGTGTTGAGCGACCACTTTTATAGGTAACTGACACAGCATGCTGGGAGTAAACAGTTAAGTTAGCTATAACAATGTGACTATGCTTTATGGCCTGTGCTGTCTTTTTAATATGAAGAGTAGCGGTATAATTTGTGTAAAACATAACCTATTTGGAGAGCAATTATGTCACTTGTTTCAAATGTTTAAAATGAAAATTGGTATCTACTGAGCCACCACTTTGTGCTCCCAACCCTACTTTTCATGCAGCTGAGGAGCCTGGCCTAAGCACTAGGCATGCTCAGGAGACCGAGTATGGTCAATATTTTCAAATAAAATCAAATTGTGTTAGAGTCATTATCACTTAGGGTTTGGGTTTGCAAGTTTGGAGCTTTTGAGTTGTCTTTGGCTATACATGGGGCCTATTATCCAGAATAGTAGGGACTGGGTTTTCTGGATAAGGTGTTTGTTCCCAGTCAAGTACAGAGCATATTAAATTGTATTAAGGCATCACCCCAGTTTTTACCTCACTGTTCTAGGAATTTGCCTTATTAAAATTCCTTCTGGTTTTCTGAAAACATTCAGAATTTCTAGATCCTATGCTTGTATACACACACATACTTACACACACACACACACACACACACTTGTTTTTATTGCATCGTTAGGACCCATGTCTGGAACATGTTGTGTAGGGACACCCCTTTCCTAATGCCCTGTCCACAGAACAATCATAGGGGTATGTGTAGGAGCAGTTTGTCACCAGAGTTACCACATGAGATTTACACTTTGACTTTGCATAAAGTACTGACACGGACTGCAAGATGGGGAAAGTGTCATGTATTTTGACTGTCTGAGGACATCCACATGCCCGCTTACACCGACACCTAGCCATGGAGGCTACAGTCCTGTTCAACCACTTTGCATCATTTCAACAAGTTTGATCCCTCTTTAAAGCTGTTATGTGGTTCTTTATGTAGAATTTCACCCCCGACCAGTTCCGATCTTTCAGTATGGATGGTTCAGCCATGAGGCACGCAACACAGTCTCGCTTTCCAGGCACCCGGCATATCTGTATAAACCTCATCAGGTGTTTCTCCACAGCCTGGACCTCCTCGTTGTCCCAGGATTTCCTCCGCACTTTTTTGCAACCTGAAAGGAAGTAGAGTGGTCCATTATGGCTCTGCAAAATACAGAGAAGGCAAAGTTCTTCTGCCTAGCAAAACTGTGTGCTACGCCTACCTGTGGAAGCCATAGCTGGGCACTGGTCCTGTGTTGGCAGGTCCATACACTGCCTCTCTTCTGACGTGGAAGTGTCGACTAAACGCTTGGCCACTTGTCCCTCTGTCATGGGGGATTACTCATCATCTGACATGTCGCTCTGTAGCTGGACCGGTTCTGAAAAGAAACATATATAAATGACAAAAGTCAAAAGCATACATCGGACACCAGATTTTCCACTTACCGTCCGGATCAATGTGCATCTTGTCAAAATTGTTGCCAATGAATACAGCCAGTCTGCTACTCTCGAGAGCCATTAACAGTTTGTTGATCTTGGCGAGTTGGAGGGTACCTTCTGGGAGGCGGTAATACTGCCGGTGCACCTTGATGTCGTGCCCAAGGAAGTCTGCCAACTGATCCAGTTCTTTGTCGTTTAGGTTGAGGACATTCGAGAGAGTAGCAATGTGCTTTCGAAGCTTCGTAGAAGACAGCGTGTAGGGATACTTGGCCCCACACTCTCGGGCAAACAGTCATATGCAATCGGAGCCTCTGAAGTGTGACAAGGCAGTTGGTCTGGTGAACATGTAGACATTTTGGCTATCCACTCCACATTTGTCACGCGAGAAGTTCCATTGCAGCTTGCATAGCTGGTGTCAGCAGGATGAGAACTTTTCTCCCTCGTTTTCTTCGGATTTCAATGCGAGTGAAGTGCCGGCAGAGCTTCCTCTCAACCTCGAAAAGTGCTAGGGACACATCTTCGTGGAGATCTGAGGTGTCTCTTGAGGAGAAGTTAGTCAGCAATATTTTTGAAACTTCCCCTTCCCTTCTTTGATTGAACAGGATGACTTTTGTAAGTAGTGCCCAGTGGTTAACCGTAGGCTCGGTGGATAGCCCAGTTCGGTAGGCTTGCTGCTTCTCATCAAGGTACAAATGCATCTTTTTCACATCTTCCGTGAAAGGTAAGAGTGGAGGCTTGTTTTACTTGGACTCCTTAAGAGTTTTCAAAGCAGCCGATGAGATGACCTCGCTTTATCTCGCCTCAAATAGCTTCCTGAAATTTCCTGAGTTTTCAACCGCAGCAGTGCAACCCTCCATTGTGGCTCGGCACTCCACAATGCTCGCTTTCTTTTGCAGGCCATGTCCGATCTTGAGTGCCGGCGAGGGCAACTTAAATGTACCTGTCTCCTCGTCATAGCCAGCTACCAGCTTCACAGCGTCTACTACGTGCAGAAAGTTTGATGGGGTGGTAAAGTCTTCCATTCTCTCCAAAGGGGTAGCTCTTCTGGCCTGTAGCAGTAGCCTGCCCATTTCTCTAAGCTTTTGACGGATGTACTCGTGCTTGCCAACATCTGATCCGACCCGGTTGACTGATGCATCGATCATTTTTGACTCCAAGTAAGATTTCATCCTGGGTCATGGAACAGGCTGAGCAAAAGTACAGTGACTGGACTCTGTTCTTGCCAGGTGTGAGCTTGTTGCCAATTTGGTTTAGCTTACATCTCTTCATGTGTCACCACAGGTATTTCCTTGCAAACAAGCCCTGGCTGGCTACACAGTGCATGAAGCCTTCAGCATCCATTTCTTTGTCTGGAAGTTTGCACGGGACCAGAACGCTGTGGCCTTCCCTCATTGCCTCAACATTGTGTGCAAAGTTGCCCCTATTGCGAAGATGTGCCATTTGCATGCACCTTTCTTTCGAGTGCTTGGGGAATTTCAGGGCCCAGGCTACTTCAGTCTCATTGCGGTGAACATGCTCCATGTGCCGGGCAATTTTTAAGAGGGGCTTCTCACAGTACAGGCAGTACTGCTTTTTGTTATACACCCTGGAGCCATCACTGTTTCTGGATAGCGTTTGGACAGACATTGCGTTGTCTCTCCAACCGTCTGTTTAAAACACAGATAGCAGTAGGTCGAGAATGGTCGTACATAGAACTCATCTCTGGTTACCTGCACTCTGCTGCGCTGGTGGACAACGGGTCATCACTGCTGGTGTCTGAACAGCTCTCCTCCGAAGTGTCAGGGGCAAACTCATCTCCATTGTTCTCTGGGCTATAGTCAGAGCTACCGGTGGTCTCTGTCATGCTTCACTGTCCCCGATTTACCTTCAGCTGCAGACGAATTCGACTGTGTCTTTACCCGCTTGGTGTACAAAGCGCCGGCAGGCTGCAGTTATTTCCTTTTCCTGCTCCTGCTATACATTCGGACGGAATACTGTCCTCTAGTGCTGGGAGGCACACACACTTTCTCCCCTCCACATTGGACACACTCACACTTTTGTTCTGACAAATGTGACTCGCGGGCACATACCAGATTTTTATGCTGAGCATATCAGCAAGGTCCCCGGCATTGATTAGCCTTGAGAAGCTTTGTGGGGACCTCAATTTTTGCCCCTACTACGACTCAGGTCCCCACAGTGTTGGTGTGTAAACAGGTCAATGTCCCCACAAGAAATATGACTGCAAGCACACACACACACACACACAGCAGGTTTTTAAAATTAAACTAGATTAAGGGTGTATTTTTATCATGGTAGTCAGGATATCATACATCATATAATCAAATCAATAGTACATTGCATTGCTATTGAACTGCCTGCATTTAAATAACACCAAGCACACAAACAACGAGCTCCAGAGCTCAGCCACTCAACGGTCAATAATCAGTGACATCTGTGTCAATGCAGCTTGCTAGTCCTGATCCAATCCTGTGCTCTGTACTAAGGTGCCCCGAGCAAGCTGGCTGATTGGAACAAGATACTCGCTGGGTTTCAGTATAAATGAAGATTCTCTGTAACAAGTTTCTTGCAATCTGGAAGCCTCTGGCATTTTTGAGGCTGGCTGTATAACATTTTATTTATTGAGAGACAGACGTCTATTTCTCTTTGTGTCTTTTTGTACCCTGGGAACTTTGAACCTATTCTCCTGCGTCAGAGCTAGGATAAAACAGACTGGAAAATATTATTCCAGGGGACAAGGCTCTTATTCATGTCAGTCAGGTGAAAGATTGAGTGCACATTCAGCATTGTCTGAATTTCCAACATCTTTACAACTGGTCTGTTTACATACATTTTCATTGGTTTAAATAAGGGCAAAACTGCTTTCTGACTTTCCCTATATATGGCAATCAGATTATTTATGTGGGACAAACACCCCAATTGCTTAATTTGCTCTTTATAATTACTGATACCATTGCTTGCAAGAAAGGCACCCATTCCATTGATTTGACCTGCTTTGTAAATATCAGGACATTTGGCTTCAATTGTGCCAGTTTGCTTATATTATAGCATGGGTCATCAGCACAACATACTACACTGCACTACAGCATATTATAAATGTATCTTTAGCTTGAGTTCCATTCAACAATCAGCTTATCAAAATGTGCTTCTGCAGAAGAATATTACTTCATTGTAGTAAGCTAAGTGTTCCTGTTAAAACATCCCTTTTGTGTTGCTGAAGATAAGGCTGTAGTTAAGTTATCCTTCCTACTGCTGTAGAAGCTGTAGTTAAGTTATACTTATGTAGTTATGTTTTCAGTTTTGTGTTCTGGCTGCTGCCAATATGAAAATAAACTCCCATTTATATCAACAAACCTTCAGATTCTTAAAGTCTTCATATTACATGTGGTGCTAGAAGTGGGATTTTTGCTCTCCATATCCAAAACAGCAGGAAATATAAATATTTCTAACAAGACAGCATACCCCATAATAATTCCTAGAAGAGTCCTCCAGTTAACCCTAACTATGTCCAAAGACAACAGTCTCAACAAACTGAAATGGCCAGCAGGAGAGGATGACCAATCCAAATAGGAAGTTGATTCAGACGAAGGGCTGAAGTTTCAAGAGTCATCTATATCAAACATCCCTTTAAGGTCCCTTCTGCCCAAAAGGGGGGTCGACCACTGGCGTGATAGATGGTGAAACTTTCAACCAGTGAGACGAGACCTGCCTAGGGGAGTAAATAGGCTGGTCCAAGTTATTGCCCAACATGATTTTAATATAATTCACTATTGGGATTCTGCCATCTTTTTGAGAATGTTGTAACTTGTGATCTTCATATATTTCCATGTGAGCAGCAACTGTCACTGTTGTCAATAGATACACCACCATTCTGACCACTTATAATATGAATATATTACCCATTATCTATCACAAGTTTTAACCTACATGTTTTTTTGGGGAGGTGTTTAAGGTGCATTCGACATTTGTCTAATCAGTTTCATCTCCTGCACATCCTAGTTTAAAAGTGGGTGGAATGAGACCAACCTTCAGCCACACAGATCATCGGGATGTTCACAGCAGCACATGTTAGTACAGGATACAATTGTGGTGATCTTTTGGAAAGCAGTGACCTGTTCACAAAAGGATTTTAATACTGTACCAAGCAGAAAGCTGGCAGAAATCTCATCCTGTACTGTCAATGAGACAAAATACTTCCTATACAATGTGCACTATGTAATAAAAATAAAAACATAATTGAAAACAGGTATTGTGTCCTCCCCCCACCTCCCAAATCCTCTGCCCCAGCTTAATATAGGTTAGGCTGGTTGCCTCAACAACAGGGAGACAACAAGCACAGGGCCCAGGGGGTAATTAAATTTGGGACCTTTAGAGGGAAATTCAATTCAGCGCGAGGTGTCTGTGGAACGTCCATGGAGACAGTTTTTCGTCAATGTATTGGCAAGAATCTCCCAGGATTTCTTTTAATTGGCAGGTTCGTAAATTAGGCTCTGTTGATTCCTAATATGGGGCACACCATATCAGAGGCGGACCTAGCGAGCTGTGGGCCCCGAAGCAGGGAGGTGGGGAGAAGGGGACTGGGGCCCCGCCCCTCTGTATCTGCCATGCAGCGGGCCCCATTATCTCCATGGGCCCCAGTGCACGGTACCTACTGCACCAACGATAGTTCCTCCACTGTTCCATAGAATCACAAGGACATCTCCTTAGTGACAGACCGGCTAGAGTAAACTAGAAGAGACCTAAAACAGTTTTCCTCCGCCGACTATTAGATCTAGGCCAACTGGATCTAATTACCAGTTAATATCGCATCTGGTTTACATTGGATCCAAAATTGCTGGCAGTAGGGGAAACCAACCGGAGATTCTTTTGACACCTGAGGGTCCCTGATTTTTTTTAAAAAAAACGTAAACCTAAAAATATTTTCTCCCCTAAATAATTGCATCAAATATATATTAAAGGTTCACACGATTAGTTGAGAAAACTAGCTAATTTGTATTTAGTTTTATATCAAGTATATTTCCTGTATACAGCAGTTAAAATAAAATAATGTTAGTAGAATATTAAATTTAAAAGAAAATGAATTACTCTAAAGTTCAATGCATTGCAAATAATTGAAAAGTGTTCTGTTCATTGAGGTACAAACGTATATTCATTTAGGAGTTAATTGAAGCATCCCTTCAATTAACTCCTAAATGAAGAAGAAGGATTATAATTTATAGGATTGAAAATTAAATTTCCTATTCATCTTCTGGATATGGAATTTTGTACAGGGCTTAACTGAAGCAAAGCTAGTAAACACCATAACAGGTCATATTACAAAGATGTCTAAAAGACATTAAGGGGTATATTTACTAAACTGCGGGTTTGAAAAAGTGGAAATGTTGCCTATAGCAACCAATCAGATTCTAGCTGTCATTTTGTAGAATGTACTAAATAAATGGTAACTAGAATCTGATTGGTTGCTATAGGCAACATCTCCACTTTTTCAAACCTGCAGTTTAGTAAATTTAGCCCTAAGTCTGAGTTTATAGGTAATTACTTATGAAGTTACCTGATGCCTTATATGTTAGTAATCCACCCTTGAGGGCTACAGCATGAGTCAGGAAGCTCAGCACCTTTAAAATAATTCTGGTTATACAAAAGTTAGCTGTTTGGGTAGGTTTAGAAATATTTAGAAAAATTTAGATTATCTTTTTTTTTTTAAATTGACATTCTGAAAACCATATTCGTAATGGCTAATTTACTTGATCTTTATATCATCCTGTTGTGAATATAAATCGCTATCTCCAATTTACCTCCTTCAGGTGCTGTTCGAGCTTCCAGTATATTTCCAATTCTCAGTGTGGGCCTTCTATTCTTCGGGGGTCTCTGTGTTGCTGCCAGCGAGTTTTATAAAAATAAGCACAATGTTATCCTCAGCGCAGGGATCTTCTTCGTCTCTGCTGGTGAGTATGCTCTCCAGTTCAGCGGTGAGGCCATGTCTTACAGCACACGCATACATGTCAGCATTTGTAAAGATATCAAGAAAAATAAGCCCAGCCTCCAATGTACCTCAGCCATGATAATATGTCCATCCCAGGGGCAAACACAGGATTTGTAGAGGGGGGTTTCCACACCACGCCACCAGTGGGCGTGACCACCATGCATGGGGGCGTGGCTATAATACTAGACAGTGCTTGGCTGCTCTCCAACTCTTCCTATCCCTATAATATACATGGGCAAAGCTGCATGCACTACTGTTAGGTGCACGCAGCTTTCGCTGTTCAAGCAGAGCCGTGTGAAGCGGGGGCAGGATCCAGCCACCTCAATTATACAGTGCCCCACGCTTGGAGGGGGTTTCCAGGCACTAGGAACCCCCCCCCCCCTCGGTTTGCCTATGCATCCAAATGCCTGTGTTTGTAAAGCCAACCCCCATTCCAATAGGCACACCTCTTTTGAGGTCCACAAATCAGGACAAACTAGGTAAAATTTGGCTATCTGGTGTTAGGAACCCCTCCAGCCGGCACAACACAGCCCGGAGTCTACTCTGCCAGTCGGGTGTTCACTGGAGCCCCTGATGGTGGGGACAGACTGGGCTGCAGACTGACAGAGGGTCGTGAAGTGTGCACCGGTTGGGGAGAACCCAGGCAAGCGGAGTGGAATCCAAGCAGAGGTCAGGGGCCGGCAGCAGACAACAGTACGAATAAACAAGCTGAGGTCAGGGGTCACGAGCAGACAGGAAGGTCGGTATTCAAGCCAGAGGTCAGGGTCACGAGATTCACAAGCAAAGTCCAAATCCAAGCCAAGGGCCATACACGGGTAACAGTCCAACAGGTTTTCACCAATTTCAGGCAGATGCAGGAACAGGAGCAGATTAAGCAGACAGGAACTGGACGCTATAACCGGCAGGGAGGCTAAGCCCTCCATGCCTTATATACAGAGTTTGGCCAATCAGGGCTTAGCCCTAAGATACATCCCAGGTGCGCTACCCAGCTAAATTAGCCCGCAGGCTACACTAGCGCATGCGCCCGGCTGCCTTACTTGCCGGGGCGCATCGCTTGTTATACTCGGTGTCCGGCCGTTGCCTTGGCAACGATCGGGCCCAAGAAACCGGAAGTGACGCCCTGGAGAAGGCCTTGACGTTCACTGACACCAGAAGTGAGTCGCGGCGGTGCCCGAGGCCACTGCGGCTCCTGACATCTGGGAGCTGTTTACATGAACTTTGTGCTTTCATGTCTAAATTATGTCTGCCTTATTATAACTAAATGCATAGCAATGTTTATATGTTATACTAGCCTAGGCATACATTAGTAACAAGTTAACCCGTGCATGATACTCATGCATTCTAGTCAAATCAAGCTACTTAAGGTGTTAAAAAGGTTCTTGTCATGCATTTGGTCCTAAGCCAGGCCTCCTCAGGGGAAGAGCGTTACTTCCCGACGCAAGCGCCCTTTTTAACGTGGTTTTGTCCACATGTCACCACCTCATCCTTCATCTTCATCGCCACATTCTTCATCAAGCTACTTAAGGTGTTAAAAACTCCCCATTGTCACCCCCGGCAACCACCAACCATTCCCAACTGTCACTTCTCCTTCAAGAAATATATAGGTCAGTGTATAACTGTCCAGCAGGTGGCGCTGCAGCTTGTTTTTTTTTCCCCCACACACGCCACTAGGCATTTATATAGTAGATAGTGTAATCTTATGTACAGTATATGCCCTTTATTCCAGACTCCTTCATTCATTAATATTACCGGGAAACAAAATTACAATATAAGTATTTCTATGCTGTGCTCTGAACAGTGCTGCCCCAGGCTCAGACCATATTTGATTATATGGTAAATACAGTCTTAAGTATCAATGTCGGCTCTAGAGCCAGGTACCTGAGGCAATTGCCTTAGAACCCAAGGTTTTAAAGGCTCCATTTAGCAGACTAGACGGGTTAAAATAATTCTGGGGTATATTTATCAAAAGTCAAAAAACTCTATTGCCATCGAAAATGCCTTTTATTTTTCTTCGCTCTATACAACAAAGGGGTACTGCCCAGTTTTAATTGTGTCTTCATAGAGTTCTATAGGGGCGGCGAAATGCACTATTCATGAAGCTTTGAAACTTTTCCCTGAGATGAATATTTTCTCCTCTACTGTTAACACTACCTCTGATTGCCACTAAGTATTGGCCCCCGGCTTACCTCTTCCTGGCTCCTCTGCAGGGTCCTAGCTCATTCTCTTCCTTCAGTTCTTCACTCAATGTGCAGAGCAGATATTTATTTGTTCATTTGTTAGCTGACATATCACATTTCAAAGTGCTGAGCCTCACACTTGCTTCTTTAATTGTTAAATTTATTTTGAATATTTATATATATCTTAAGCTAATAAAAAAATGTTTTGCCAGAATCATTGCCCCCCACAAGCACCCCTCTCTTCTACCCACCGACATACATTCTGTGCTGATTTCATTATAAAAGATACTGAGCGTGCACAGACGTTCCGCTGCGCATGCATAGTTATTCCAATAATTGAACGATCCAGGAAGAGGTAATTTTTTTTCGCAGTGATAAGGCCGGGGGAGACCGTTATCTCCAGAGGTGAAATGCCAATTTTTATTATGCACGATAAATAATAGTACTTAACGCCGTGATGGGACAAAGATTCATAAACGGGCCTCTATGACTTTTGTCCACGTGACAACAGGTTCTGGGATATTTACAGCTTGTTCCCATCAGGCGCTCAGCAGTCAACTGTTTCCCTAGAACTCAGTAGGTTTGAGAACCTGTCAATCTAATAGATAACCCTCATTAATGTCATCTTACTGAAAATGCAAAAATAAATCCTATAAAACCCCTGTTTCTCTTAATTTAGTCACTTGACCAATGTTTCAAAATCCATATATTTTGTTTGGATCATAGCGTTTGAAAACTAATTTTGTGCATCTAAGTTTATATTGATATTTAAGCAATTTTGTAGTATAAGAAATAGTTTCTTAATTATTTGTCTGTGTTTCAGGGCTGAGCAACATCATTGGAATAATAGTCTATATCTCTGCCAATGCCGGCGACCCCGGTCAGAGTGACTCCAAGAAGAGTAACTATTCGTATGGATGGTCCTTTTATTTTGGGGCTCTGTCGTTCATTATTGCGGAGATGGTTGGCGTACTCGCTGTACACATGTTTATCGAAAAGCATCGGCAAATTAGAGCAAAGTCACACTCTGACCTGTTCAAGAAATCTGCCTTTTCCCGGATCCCAAGCTACCGGTATCGCTTCCGCCGGCGTTCCAGCTCCCGTTCTACTGAGCCACGCTCCAGAGACCCTTCCCCTGTTGGAAAAAGCTTCAACGCCATTCCTACTAGCGACATCTCCCTCTACACTTTAACCACCCGTGACCCTACCAAGATGACTGTTGGTTCCTTACTAAATTCTGAAAGGGAACATAACTTTCTCCAGGTTCACAACTCTATCCCCAAAGACTACAAGGAGTCCCTACACAACAATCCTTCCAACAGGCGCACTACACCTGTTTGAGGCCTGTGACAGCGGGAAATGTGGCCTGACGGAATACTAAACATGGAGAGCATCTCAAATGGTCACAGGGGGGCTCTTTCTTCCCCTCACACCATCCAGTAAAACTTCGAAAAGCTGGATTTAACAAATTTCCACAAAATGCATCACTTCCTGTATGGGTCATTACTTTCTGTATGAGTCATTACTGCCTGTATGGGTCATTACTGCCTCTATGGAATGTTACAATGCCAGAATCAATGCAAGAATTTTGTGTGATGGCCTATACTGTTGTGTCCCAAAAAATTACCTTTGGAAAACTTGAAAGACTGCATATGATATATAAGTGGTTGTGTTTTAGGGTGAAGTAGGAAACATTTTAAGTATCTATAGGTCTCTTTTGAAGGTGCTGTATACATTTAATAGGAAACATTTGTTTTAATGCACTCAGAGAGGAAAATTGGCTGTTAACTAATTAGGAATTTAAGATGCAGTTTAACAATCCTCTAAACCAATCAGAGAGTGCAATGTAAAATTTTCCCGTGTATAATATACGCCTAATTTATGGGGAACTCTGCAGAAACAGCCAAACTGCTGGAAATAGGACTATAAAATATCCTAATGATTTTATAGCCCAACTTTGAAAAATAGATTGATTGAGTGAACTAGCGTATAGCATAAGGGTGGGTATATATCATCTATTAAGAATATAATTGCATCTTAGAGTTGCAAGAAATACAACAATCCGATAACGAAAACTCTCCTGATACGATGCACGATCGGTGCTATCAATATTCATATTTCCATTTATTTTCTTAGACCAAAAAAAAAGCAAAAAAACATAAGACGAATTGTGTGTGCTCAGAGTTATAATGCTAGTTGAGTTACCACGCAAGTTTTGAGAGGATTTTAAAGTGCTGTTTTGACAAGTGTGTGGGTAGTGAAAAGTACAATGCAGATCGGGAAGACTTTTGGGCCAATCAAAGAACTCAAACTGTATGTGGCTTTTTTCACGACAAGTCTGCAGGAAGAAGTTTGGATTGGATAACACAGCAACTCTGTTTTGAAGCTGTGGATTCAAGACTTTGTCAGCGATCTCAGATGATGGACTGTACCTGTTCCTCCATTATCAGTTAGTAAGTTAAAAAAAAAAGTTATTGTAGTTTAACAAATTACCTGTATACAAATTCAAAGACATTCCGTTACTTCGATACACATGAGCAATGGTTCATTTGGACTGTTACACAATTGCAAATGAGTTTTGGGGGGAAAAACAGCCATTTAAATGCAAAATGTGTTCTGGTAAATGTACCAGATGCTCACACTGCATTTATAAAACGTAGCAGATCTCCAGTGGAACGTTGAACAATAATGTGAAGGGATTCTTGGTTTACTTGTTCCTCAGTCAAGGTGTGGGGCTCCAAGACAACATTCCAATATTTTTGGGTTATATAACTAATTATAATAAATAATAGCAAACAATTTTGTCTGATTCCTTGAGATATTGAACAGTAAATAAGTGGCTTATGCTTCTCTTTGGTGTAGCATGTGTAAGTGACTGGAATGTGATAGTGTTACAATGAGGGCAGTAGAAGTGGTAGTATGACATACCACCGTATACACCCCCACTTCCACCACTGTGTGTGTGTGTGTGTGTGTGTGTATATATATATATATATATATATATATATATATATATATATATATATATATATATATATATATATATATATATATACACACAGGGTGATTCAAAAGTCGCAGTACACCCTTTTATTTCAAAAACTCTACAGGAATTGGGCCGATTGGCCGATTTCAAGATGGCGCCCATGTTTGGTACATACCGTAAAATATAGACCACGTCACCCATACCTTACTGGAGTATTCAGGTTTCCCAATTTCCTGTAGAGTTTTTGAAATAAAAGGGTGTACTGCAACTTTTGAATCACCCTGTGTATATATATATATATATATATATATATATATATATATATATATATATATCTAATATATAAATGCTTAGTGGCGTCTGTGTGTGGAAAAAAACAACCAAGTTGCAGCGCCACCTGCTGGGCAGAGTTATACACTGACCTACTAAATTCTTAGTGTGTGTGGGGAAAAAAATTAAAAAAGGGCTGAAATTTGGTAGGGCTCAAACTCCTTTTCGTGAGGTAATTTTACCTCATGAACACACATGTGTAGAGGCGTGCGTTAGTGTGTGTGTGTGTGTGTGTGTGTGTGTGTGTGTAAAAAACTATTTTCTCAGAAAGGGCTCATCCAATTGACCTGAAATTTGGTATACTGACATTATTTGACAAAAAAATTAGAATAGTCAAGTCAGTTAACTTCCATCATCCCCCCTTCCCCCCGTGGGAGGGGTAGTAAAGGCTAAATTTACGAGTTGAGGGGTCAAACTCATTTTCGTGAGGTAATTTTACCTCATGAACACACATTAAAAAGGCTGCTTGCATCGGGAACGAACGCTCTTCCCCTGAGGAGGCCTGGGCTAGGTCCAAATGCATGACAAGAACCTTTTTAAGACCTTAAGTAGCTTGATTTGACTAGAATGCATGAGTATCATGCATGGGTTAACTTGTATGTATGTATGTATGTATGTATGTGTATATATATATATATATATATATATATATATATATATATATAAAATGTAAGTGACTGGAATGTGATAGTGTTACAATGACAACAGTAGAAGAAGTGGCTGTATGAGATACCACTGTATACACCCCCACTTCTACCACTGTGTGTGTATATATATATATATATATATATGACTGTAATGTGATAGTGTTACAATAAGGGCAGTAGGAGATGTGGCTGTATGACATACCACCGTATACACCCCACTTCTACCACTGGTTGTGGCTGTTCGTTCACAAACTGGCGACGTCCACTGTCTGTAATCAGCAAGACACACTTTCCTAATCAATTGGTTGACTGTCACTACAGTATGTTTTCCTGTAGGCTATACATGAAGAAGTGGGTTAAGTTATCTGTAGCTCTTCTGACCATCTCAAGAGGTAATCACTTACTTTAGACATCTCATTAGAAGCTTGTATTAGAGCAATAGCAGCTGATGATGAGTTGACAACATGTTCATGATGTGTGGATTAGTATAGCGAGTGCCGGGTATTTTTGGAGGTTTAAATGCTTTATTAAACTTTTCTGAGAATGAAGGTGAGGGTAGCTTCACCAGGTCTCCTCTAAACACCTGGCATACAGGAAAGTCAACCAGAATGACCAACATTTCTCATTCAATCTGTAGCAGCAACAGAGTAGTCTGTAGGTCTGGGAATGGCAACATCAGGAGATAAATGTATCAATCCTTCTAAACAGGTTTAGGTGTTGCCCATAGAAACCAATCAGCCTCTATCATTTATTTAGTGCATTCTAAAGATTGAGAGGTAGAATCTGACTGGTTGCTATGGGCAATACTTCCACTTTTCCTTTTTAGAATGTTTGATACACTTAACCCCAGGACGCTCACGTAGACCTAAACCTAAATGAATCTTCTCACAAGGCAGATCTGCTTCACTATCTTAGATTCCTCTACATATCAGTAGCACACAGCTTTTATAATGTTGCCCAGTGGCAGATCCGGGGGGGTGGCAATCGTCCCCCTAGCAGCACAAGCATACCTGTAAATTGCCAAGACGCCAATCAAAGGGGGCAGATCAGGTCTAATGGCAACACAATACAATGACCTGCAATGCATATTACCTGTTGTGCGTTGTAACAACCATACCTGTCAACTAAGAGTCACATTTAAACGGAAATGTTCAAGCCCTACTTGTGCATGGATGAATCTTAAGCCAGCTGCCCATAAACCAAATTGGAAGAATTGTATGGCACTAAAAACAAATATCTTTGAACATTCAGACTCCAATCAGATTAGATTGAAATTAATCTGATTGGATGGAAATTCCTACTGGCCAATTACTACAGCAGGCTGTGTGTGGAGTGAGCTGCAAAATGCCACAAATGTGATTTATTTATTAGGCCCAGACACCCAACAACCACATCTGCCTAGATTAGCCTTCCACGTGTCTGTGTCCATATTGGTTACAGATCCAGTGGTTTCAGCAGTCTCTCTGGAAGACTGGATCACCAGATGCTACTACCCAAAGGCTCATTCGCATGAACTGTGAAAACAACACCTGTTAAAAAGCAAAGAGCTTGGACATGTTGTAAGCGTAAACCTAAATCCTCCCTGTAACGGTCAAGAAATACGAGCTCTCCTGTTTGTTTGTTTGTTTGTTTGATCTATCATCTGTGCAATTACTGTTACTACTATGTGTAGGATCATTCCTGCAGTTCACTGATTCAGCTGGTTGCTAGGCAAATATTTACAATCTTCATTCAGCGCTCAGTCTGGCAGCCTAGGGTGTGTATTCACCTACCGCACTCATGCAGATAATCATCTTGCAGTTCTGATTGGTGCTGCTGCCTTTATAAACTTCTTCCTGGCAGCATACCAATGCTGGTGATAATTCCTGCTTGATCTAGTGTGCCTTGTATCCTGATCTGTTCTGCTATCAGTGTTTGACCCGGATTGTTTATAGTAATTGCTGTCTTCTCCACTCCTGACTCTTGGCTTTGTTAAACGGATTTGCTCTCATATCTCTACGTGCCCTGACAAGTGGCTTGGGATTCCACTGTCTTCTCTACTCCTGATCCCTGCCTATCTGATTCTGAGTTCTGCCAAATACATTCTGGTTGCTCGCTACCTGTTACCGTGAGCTGTCCACTCCATTAGACAAGTGCCAGATTACTCCACATTAACCCTTGCCTGTCTGGCTCAGAGTTCTGCTAAGATATCCTGGTTGATCATTACCTCCTAATATGTTCAGTCCTCTCCACCAGACAGGTGCTAGATCAACAATTGCTACTACCCAAGACTAAGTCCATGGGGCAACCAAGTATTGTGGAACGTAAAAAATTCCTTGGAAATGGGGCTGCTAAAGGTGAACATCTTGCAAAGTGGTTCTAGCAATTGAGAATCTAATACTACTATTGCCCTTCACAGTAACATGATGTACTATGAACTTAATGAGCATTCCCATAGAACCCCTTTATATTGTACTGAGCGATAAAGCTTAGAAACACTCCCAGCAGCATTGAAATTGACACAATGCAAAGTGAAATAAATACTTGTCAGAAAGTATACAGTACATGTACAGGTCCATTAGCATACATTATTTTATTGAACTGCTAGCATTAAAGCAGCAATCCCAAAAAGAAGATTTTTTTTTCTCTTTAAATAGCAAGCTAAGTACCATTTAAGCCTTCATTCCTAGCTGATTTTATACAAAGCATTATCTCCTTTCCAAAATCCCTCTGGAGGGCCAACAAAAATGGCTGCCAGGCACAGTCAGTCTGCTCACAGCTCTCAGTATGTTATGTAATGGCAGAGGGGAGAGAAGGAGGATGTCACAGTGCAGACAGAGCTTCCAAGGGTGTTCCGAAGCCTCTCTGCTCACTACGTCATGTGTTATGTGACTGTGGTTGCCACGGTAGTCCACATTTATAATTAATTAATAGCAGCAAAACACAATAAAACAAGAGAAATCATAAATGCTAACATTCTTCTTATAACCATCACACCTTTATATCCATTCAACACTGAAAACGCTGTAAGTGAACTTGCAGTCCTCGTATTACAACCCTGGAGCCATTTACCAACGAGTAACATGTTCAATATTGGAAACGAGTCAGTAAGTTATAGTGCTGGTTAGTTAATGCCAATAAAACTATTAGGGGGAAAAAAACCCTCTATACTTCATACCCACTCAGAGAACAAAGGCAGGTGAGGATTGACTGGAGCGCTTTACCTGACAAACCGTAACACAGGTGTCCTAAGGCCAGTTTAGTGTGGACAGTAACCTCCCGTGGAGCAGAAGGGCAAATGCTTAACACTGGGAGGACAATATTAGCCAAAAAACATGTTTGTCATATAAGTCTCCTTATTTCTGCTTAAAAACCACGGAAGTCTGTATGTGAACAAAAATGCATTTTATTGGATGAGATGTTTAGAAATATTCCAGCAATACTCCTGACATTTTCATCTATAACAATCCGGCAGCGATACTCAACCTATGGATAAAAGATGCTATCAGTCAATAGCTGTAACAAATCCAGAATCATCCAACCTAGAGACAGCTCATTATACAGTCTACAAGTCGTGTTTATACCAAGGACATGTGGGCAATGAGAATATAAAACAGCTGTCAAAGGATAATGCAAACTAATACTCACTAATGGTATCGGTTCTATAGAGGTACAAGAACTGCCACCAGCCTTTTCTTGCTGTAATAATTATGTCCTAACAAACTAAAGGGTGAGCAATTGTAAAAGTAGAGAAATATCCCTGCATATTTGAACTGTGTATAAGGATTTGCAGATAGGCAAAGCATGGGACCTTTGGGCGGAAGATTGTACATTAAATTTGTATCTGTTATAACCTGCAAGGGGCGCTGTACGGAAGAGGAACCGTGCTCAGTTCCCATACAGAGACATCTACCATCACACTGCAAAATGTCATTTACACCAATGCACAAACACACAATGGTGGCATTTGTAAGACAGTCCCAATGTCTACTCACTCTCATGATTCACTTAAAATATAAATGAGGCTAAACTAATCAGAATTTCATAAAAGCAAAAGAAAAGATTCAACTTAATGAAAAGGTGTCAAAGAGGTTGGGCTTTGAAGTCACCTTCTTACTCTTTCCAGAATGCACAGTCAGATCCACAATCCTGCAAAAATGGGCACAAATTCATATTAGGAGCAGGTCCAAAATTTCGGGATGTGGGCATGCACCTATGAATACCCTAGGCAGACAATTTGGTGCATTTGAACAAATGAAAAATGCTCGCAATTTATCTTTTATACTCATTACCTCCCAACTTTTTGTCGGCATGCTAGATGGGGGCATGGCCACATGCACCAGGGGGCGTGTCCAAAGCTTCTGAAGTGCTGCGCCGCTCCCAGTCTTCTTACCCTTACCTAAAAACGCCCCTTCAGTGCCGCACATACCATTTAGTGGGACACACTTGTCAACTGTCCCAGGATTGGGACAAAAGTCCTGATCAGCAGAACAGCAAGACAGTCCCTGTGAACCGAGACATTTGGGAGGTATGAATATTCCTGTCATGGTTCTCCCACTGATCTTTCATGTGCAATGCTTGAAAATACTTTTCTCATCATTTTCTTGTAATGACATAAATTGCATCATATAGCACACACTGCTGTCATTCCTTTGCGTTGACATTTCTCTATAGCAGTCTCTCAATCGTTTTATTTTTTTTTGCTATTAGTTTGGATGTAAGGGAATGTAACTATGAAAGACTTTTCATTTTCCTTCTTGCCTCTTTTTTGTTTTTTGGGGGGTTTTTTATCCGCTTTGCTTTTATATTTATAGGAACAGCAAAAAAAAACCAAACAAAACAAAAAATAAACCAAACTAAATAGTACAGGCTGGAAATGAAAAAAACGCTAAGCAAAAAATATATCCACATACTGTATATATTGTACAGAAGACGGTGTATTATTTTATGTGCTTGAAAACAACAGAAATATAAATGATGATCAAAAATGTTTGTGTTTAGACCCTAAAGCTTAAAAATCAACTTGGACCCATTCCGTTCAGGGAGAGAAGAACAAAATGGTAACTAATCTTCTAAAAATTAATCCCCTCAATTAACGAAATTTTTTTATTTTAACAGCGAACTTTGGCCTGATGTGTCCAATGCGTAATCATTTTTGTTCCCTTTGTTACGACTGGCAGAAATTACCATAAACTTGTAGAACAGGCAGGAGAGGTCTTCACCTATAGCAGCCGCCTTTCCCGTAGAACTGGACGCACTCACAGGTACTCAGATGCCCGCAGGTCTTAAACTCAGAGTAGTACACGTTTATAGTATAACCGCAGGGCAGGCGAGGGCCTGATGGTAGCAGGAAACGGAGTCCAGAAACAGGCCAAGGTCAGAGGGCTATAGCAGGCAGCAAAGTGAAGTCCAGGCAAGGGTCAGGGCCGGCAGAGAGCAACGAATCCAGGAAACAGGCAGAGGTCAAGGTCACAGGCAATCCAACGAAGTCCAGTAAGCAAGCCAAGGGTCATACATGGGGAATCCCTAAACAACAGAGCAGGTCAGCAACAGGAACTGAAGCTATAACCGGCAGTGAGGCTCAGTCCTCACTGCCTTATATGTGGATAAGGACCAATCACAGCAGAGTGCCCAGCAGAGCTCATACACCTATCAGCCAATGAGGCTGCGCTGATACACCCCTGTGCGCATGCGCCCGGCTGTTACACAGGGGAAACTAAGCGTTCCAGTTGTTGCCTAGGCAACCGGGACGAGGAGGGAGGAAGTGACATCCGGGTCGCCAGGGGCACCAGGATGCAAGCCTCAGCGACCGGCAATGGAGCCGCGGCTCATGACAGTACCCCCCCTAGAGGAGGGGTTGAGGCACCCCGACCTTCAGGTTTCCCAGGGAATTTTCTTAAGGAGTCTTTAACAAGTTTGTCAGCATGAAGATGTCTTTGCGGCACCCACGAACGTTCCTCCGGGCCATAGCCCTTCCAGTGTACCAGAAAGTAGACTTGGCTTTGAACCTTTTTGGAGTCAAGGATCCTTTCAACAATGAACTCCTGGTGTCCTTTGACTGAGACGGAATGTGGCCTACGAACCTGATGTGGCCTTAATTTATGAGACCAGGTAACAGCTTTGAGTAAGGAGCAAAGGAAGGCATTTGGAATCTTGAGTGAGGGAGGAAGATTCAACCTGAAGGCCACAGGGTTAATCTGTCTGGTAATGACAATGGGTCCAATGAATCTGGGACCTAACTTCTTGCAGTGCTGCTTGAGTCTGATGTTGCGAGTGGACAGCCAGACATCGTCACCAATCTTAAATGGACATGGTCCACGAACCAGGCCGAGGTTAGAGGGCTATAACAGGCAGCAGAGTGATGTCCAGGCAAGGGTCAGGGCCGGCAGAGTGCAACGAATCCAGGAAACAGGCAGAGGTCAAGGTCACAGGCAATCCAACGAAGTCCAGTAAGCAAGCCAAGGGTCATACACAGGGAATCACTAAACAACAGAGCAGAAGCAGGAGGAAGGAGCAGGTCAGCAACAAGAACTGAAGCTATAACCGGCAGTGAGGCTCAGTCCTCACTGCCTTTTATGTGGATAAGGACCAATCACAGCAGAGTGCCCAGCAGAGCTCATACACCCCTGTGCGCCGCGGCAGGGGAAACTAAGCCAGAGGCACCAGGAAGTGAGAGGCACCGCGGCTCGTGACACCCTTACTATATCCCAGCCTCACCACAGAACTGACTGATATCACACCATTGTCATCCCTGCTCTAATTAAAGAATATAAATGATGTGGAAACGAAGATTTAGAATCTTCCCACCCACCAAGAGAAGTTACCTACCTGACAATTCTATTTCTGTAGACAACATGACCATAAATCCCACGTTGCAAGCTCACAAACTCTTTGACTCAGAACTATCCTTTGTTCCCCACATTTAAATCATGTTGCATACATTTAAAATACATTTCCAGAAAACACACATATTTTACACAAGACACTGCGAAAACTCGAATTCATACACCCATCATCTCCCACATCGACTGTGACAAGAGGGTGCCTAAAGACGAAAGCACTTAAACAATGGACCTGTGCACATTGCTTGAACTTTACACTTACCATGAAGTGGTTAAACTATTCCCTGTGCTAGGCCAACCAATAGGAGGAAAGTGGGAGTGCCATGGCAGGTTATATAAGTCCCCAGGGAATTATTATGTTCCAGTCAGTTTCAACGGATAATGTGTCGCCTGCCCATTATTGCCACGTGTTTTAATCACTTCTTTTTCCTGCGTCTCACAGCGGGCATTCTTCGTAGGAATCGCCATGCGATCAGCGGCTGATACATACAGCGCTATCGCTGATTGGCCTCAGGTCACTGCCCTCCTCGAGGTAAAGTGTCTCTTGGTCCTTTTTGTGTGAGGGATCCCTTAGTCTGATTAGAAGCAGGTCATTGTGAGTCGAGAGGGGATGTGGTCACCCGCTACCAGATTTAGCGCTGGGCAAGCAGTGAGGGAGTAGCCCTGGTTTGTTTAGTGGATTCAGGGACAGTTTTGCCATCCACACTTGGTTCAGTTTTGCCATCCACACTTGGTTCCGGTTTTATCAGTTCGTTAGCTGTCCCGCAGTGCACTTTCTCCACCACCAGGTTCTTTATAATAATAAACTGTGACTATTTTGCCATATAATGTCTCCGTGTCTTTATGTTAGTTAAGCTAAGTTATGTACGGTAATACAAGGTATAGGAAAGAATATAAGCATCCAGGCTATGTTGTTTGTTGCAATTCCCTCCTCCTGGTCTTCCCCAAAACAGACTCAAGCCCAACAATCTACTTTGCACGCAGCGGCTAGATTGATTTTCCTTGCAAACCGTTGTTCCTCTGCTGAGCCACTCTGTCAGTCTCTACATTGGTTGACTGTTTTTTACAGAATCCAATATAAAATTATTCTATTAATATACAAGGCCATCAACAAAACTACGCCGACATACATCTCCTCTCGTCTCAAAATATCTCCCAACTCGACACCTTCGTTCTGCACATGATCTGCGTCTCTCTGCCACCCACCATTTCCGGTTACAAGACATTTTCCGAGCTGCACCCACTCTATGAAATTCACTCCCTTATACAATAATACTTTCCTCTGGTGTACAAACCTTGAAGCATTCTCTGAAACCCCACCTCTTCAGACAAGTTTATAATATTCCTCAAAAACCCTCTTAACCATCCCTAGGTCATCTTATTACCATTCATGAACAATTCCCACAAGACAAGAACCCGCTGACCCCCCTGACCAACATTGCTGTGTGATTGGATGATAGAGCATACTAATCATTTTTTTCCCTTTGCAATCTGGCTGGACCGAAATACAATATGTAGACTTAACCTCATGTATCAAACTCCGATTGTCCCTTAGATTGTAAGCTTGAGAGCAGAGCCCTCTTAACTCTTTGTATCACCCAGTATTGTGTAATCAATGTTAATGATGATGATGAAGTGCAATACTGAATTCCATTCTGCAGAACGTCAACGTAAAACTGGACCTGAAAGATTGTTTCGCCGGAACTTTGCATCTCTGTGAAACCGCGTGTTCTAGTGCAGAACTCAATTTACACTCTCTTTTGGTGCAATTTTGCTCATCTATACATCCAGGTGACATCTGTCTGCTCCTAAACTTGGCACTGACTCTTTTCCTAACATAACCTGGAGTCAATTCATTCATTGATGCAAAAAGTTTGTTTTAGATCTGATTGAATTCAGTTATATAGTCAGTGCAAGGTTCGGAAGCAGACAAATATTACCTGGATGGCATGAGTCAAGTTGATGTTACTGTTCTAAAAGTGTTTTTTTATTGTCATATTTAAGGACGTAACTACCATAGTAAGAGGTGGTGAAGCTTCTCGTAGGTCCACAAGCCCCATATGTATGTGAGTTTACATGACCCTTGCAAAATATTGCTACGGGCTCCACAAATGTCTAGTTGAGCCCCTGGTCATATTATAACAGCAGAAATGGGATACTAGGATTTGCTGACTAACCGCAGTTTGTAACTACGGTAAAATTGAGTACGGATTTATCACACTAGGCCTTTAATGCTCGCAGTTCTTGCAGACATCTTTCTAAAGCCATCCCGCAAATTCACTGCTTCCTGCAAAACTTAGCATTTCATAACAGTCAGCTGCAAATATATCATTGTGTGAGGTAACAATAGTGTGATTTTTATTTATTACTGGTATTGTTGTTCTATCCCAGCTTTGTTTGCTTGTGAAAGCTGTGAGGATTGTTTTTTTTGTGCGTGTCGTACGATCAGAGCAGTTATCATCAAACAGACTCAGCTTTGGGTTTTTGGGGGGGCCAGCTGTTTATCTCAGACTTTTACCCACGAGAACGCTCTTTCAATCATTGCCGAAACAGCGGCTCAGTGGAGATTTTCCTTCCCGGTCCTTCTTAATTGCTCGGAGCTATTTGATTCTTCAAGTCTGCAGCCTGTAAACTGGCTCCTGCTGAATTTCATCAGCCTGCACACAGGCAAAGGAATTATTTGCAGAGGCTCTAACGCGAGGAGGCTGTTCATTTCGATGGGGTTATATTATTAAAGAACACCTGTTATGAGCAGAGTATAACATTAAGGTTACATGGTCATTGTATAGCTGCCCATTGCTTGTTCAGGAGACTCCTGGGAAATTCCATTTAGACGAATCGTTATTGATTTAGGAATAGTTACCAGGTTACAGGGCGAGCATGGTCAGTTACTTTAATTCTATTTCCTTTGTCTGCAAACACAATTATCAGCAGACAAAATAGCTTAGCGCAACTGGAGAATAATTTGAGGACTGCTACATTATAGTCTTTCTTTATGAATAGGACAGGGGTCTCCTTATCTCTGTTTATCTGTGACAATTATTGTTGAGTCACTTAGGGGCCTATATATTAATAGCCGCACATGCCCACATCCCTTATCGGAATGACAAAGGGATAATATTTTGTGGCCAATTATTAAAAAATCCACCCGGGATAGTGTGTCCGATAGGAAGCTGTCCCGTCGATAACTTTCCTTATCTCTCGACTCCAGTAGTCTGCACTGCGCACGCGCGACCTAATGTCTTAAATATTCAAAGAGAATGCAGCCTATCAATTTACTGAGGCACTTCATGACCATAGTAGTACAGCTTAGAGCCTGATTAAGACATCATGGGGCCGTGGGTTAGATGGTGGTTTGAGCCCCCTTCCCCTTTGTCAAAACAACACACATAAAACAGGTAGAAGTAATCCAGGCTCCTCAGTGCCCACTGGTAACTAGGTCGTTTCCTAGGTTGACCAATGGATTATCCAGCTCTGGAACAACTTTAGGGGGTAAATGTATCAAACATTCTAAAAAGGAAAAGTGGAGCTGTTGCCTATAGCAACCAATCAGAATCTAGCTATCATTCTCTAGAATGGGCTAGATTAATGACAGCTAGATTCTTATTGGTTGCTTTGGTCAAAACCTCCACTTTACATTTTAGAAGGTTTAATACGTTTATCCCCTAAAGTTATTGCAGAGCCGTATAATCCATTTTCAGCCTAGTCTCTTTCTTATTTCACATTTGGCACTGATGGGTCTGGACTACTTGCACCCATTTTCATGTGTGTTTTTTGACAAACGGAGGAGGGAAGGGGGGGCCCAAACCGGTATCTTGCTCAGGGCCCCATGAGGTCTTAATCAGGCTCTGAGCTGTTCTACTATGGTTGCATCACGTTATTTAATAAGGAAAGTTTTGCTATATTTGGTTTTGTTGCCTATTTAAATTGTAAGTCCTCTCTTGTCACATTTGTTTTTATGTAGGATTGCAAAGAAACTCAATTTATATTTTCTGTTTTTGCCTCTGTGATTTTCATCAGCAAGAAAAACTGCCTAAAATGAATAGCAATTCCACCTCCGACTTCAAACAATGGGTTGACGTTTTGTTTGGTGAATTTCTGGGAATGGGTTGGGGATCTTGTTTTGGAATTCACAGTTGCTTCTTTTCAATTTCAGCGTTGGCAACAAAATATCCACAGCACAGCTATTGCAGAAATGATCTAGAGTTAGGAACGTTTGCTGACCGTGTTCCCCCCGGGTCCCTATGTGTGTGTGGTCATCATTCCCAGGCTGCGTCTTTGGATGAAGGTTTAAAGTCCATCCCCGGTCGACGTCAAAGGACGGGTTAATATAACAGTACTGCGGGTCAATTTGCTTATTTTTAACTTTGCTATTTGTCTCTGTAGTTTCCATTTTGGCGATGTCCTCCGCGCTCCACATGACAATGAAGCTATAAACATGTCTCTCTTCTACAGCTGCGGTGATTAGAAAGGAAATGTACGCTGACAAGAAATATTCAGACTCTTGTTTTCCACAGCCAATACCACCAGGCAGCCAAGATCCTGAAAACCGCAGTAATAGCAGGAACTCATCAAGAGATGTTCAAAGAGGAAGCCTATCTTCTTGCCATTCAGGGGGATAAATGCATAATTTGCCTCATACAAAAACAAGGAGGTTTTTTTTTCAGCTCTATGTTTGGATTCAGCTGTTCAGAGCTAATGGCTGGGTTCTATTATTCTTCAATGTGATCCTGCAGCCCCTTGGTCTTTCCTTTCCCACAATCAGATCTAAGTATAACAGGCTCAGAAGATATACATTTCCCCTACGTCACCAGTACGACTCGTTTTTTTTATACTTTTTTTTTTTAATTAGATTTATTTAATAAATGTTTTACAAACACTGAAGTTTGGCTCTCTTTCCAAGGGGTATATTTACTGAACTGCGGGTTTAATAAAGATGCTGCCTATAGCAACCAATCAGATTCTAGCTGTCATTTATTTAGAGCATTCTACAAAATGACAGCTAGAATCTGATTGGCTGCTATAGGCAGCAGCTCCACGTTTTCAAACCTGCAGTTTAGTAAATATACCACCAAGAGTATTCCTTACATAAATATGCAATTTTTCGTGATTTGGTTATGTTATTATGTAAATTTGTTGTTTGTATTTACTTAATTTTGGCACTTTTGTACTTATGTCATTTTGTTGTATGTTCTAGCGCCCTACGTACAGCATTATGCAACCTTTGTAGAACCTTATAAGTCAAAGATAATAATAATAGTAATAATAATAATAATAGCCATTTACAAAGTACAAAAACTGGAGGTAGAATAGTAATGTTTCCGTAGTCCACTATTACTGAAGAACTGAGTCCACCAAGGCACTCTGGTTTAAATTCTAGGGGGTCCCACTATTAGCTGTTTGTGATAGGAAACGTTGATTATGAAAGGAGGTGTTTAACGTGATCAACCACTTTTAACATAACATGGTTTTTATGTTATAAATATGCAATAGTAAGTTACCCACTTTGCACATCATACATTATTATTAAGTCATGATTGTCATGGCTGATTATTTTCCTGTCCATATAAAACTTCCACATTCTGCATGTAAGATTCCGAACCAGCAAATCCTTTACAAAACACTTTTCTGTACCACAGCGCCACCAACTGGGCAGCTCTTACAGCGTAGAATCTTAACATACTGCATATCAGTTGAATTGTAAAAGTCCTGTTTAGTCACCTGATCTTGACTAGTTAAGTACACTGTTTAGTGAATTATTTGTTATTTACACTGAGATGCTAAAAACTTTTAATTACATTCCAAGTGAATGTTAGTTAACCCTGCAATGAGATAATGAGCAGAGGTGCTTTGTAACTTCATGAAAGCCACATTTTTGCTATGTGCTGGTTATACAAAAATATACAAATGAAACAGGCAGCACCCCGCCCCCTCCCCAAAAAAAAAAAAAACAATCACCACCCTCCCCCTTTGTTCTACCCAAGGACATATTTGTCTTCCCTTATATAGTCACTACAGTTCCCTCTAAGTTGTACATCCTGCAAATAAGAATGTTAAATAAATACCCCTTACATGCCAAACAGTCACCCCCCCAAATGCCATCAGATCTCCTCACATGCCCTTTACATGTCCTCAGACATTTCCACATGGCAAGAGATCTCCCCATATGTCATGTATTTGCCAATCAGATCTCCCCACATTCCCCCGAGACCCCCCCATGTCCCTTACATGTCATCAGTCACTCAAATTTCCATTAGCAAGCCTGGTTCTGTTTACAACTCAATATATCAGATCTAGGCTGGCTTACCCTAGGGTCTGAATAGACAGTTAATTTTGCCTGTTCATCCAATTACGTGAATAGACTTCTTACAGCACTTATCACCTATGATCTACTTACAGAAGTCTATTAATGGTTAATAAATTCAATAAAGAAACTGGACGGTCTGCCTTCTCCTACTGGGCTCCCGATTTGTGGAACATCTTATCTGAGTCACTTAACTCTGCCAGTTGGCTAAGATCTTACTAAACTTCTGTCATTTGGTTGTATAACCATGTTTGCGATTGTAATGCTTCAGGTCTTTCATCTGTAGTTAGTTCACAATGGCATATATTGTGTCAAAGAAATGCTCAAAAATGAGACTTTTCTAATTGGCAAAATACCTTATAAATAAATAAATACATTATGCTTCACAACATTACTACTGGACAACTGGTGCAAAAAAGTCTCAATCACACTCCAGGTCACGTGTAACTTCTCCCATGAATCATTAGGCTCTACCCTTTTTGCAACAGAAACTGGGATTTTCTACAGAAAACAAACAAAAAACTTGACACTTGGAGGGCAATTGCACCAAATTACATAGTGCAAACATAATTTTTATACGTGTAAGTGTTCCTGTAATACCCACATAAAACCACTTCACCAGGGGTGCAATGTTACTCATAGGGAGTGAGACCATATATCTTAGTAGCAATAAGATGTTCGCAAGGTCACCCTATTGCTATTTACACAATGGCATCAGCTTAGCATGCAATGTGAGCATGTGTGGTGGTCAAGTACTGATGGGAAATCCTTCCCTTACCTTGTCCTCCAGACACGAGTCAGGTTCTTTTCTGTTCGGATATCCGGTGGTCAGGAGATAAATACTTCAATGAAAGGGACAAGGATTGGTCAAACAACTTGGGTTTATTGAGAATGCGGTGAGGATAGTTTTGGTAAGCCACCGCACCACTGACCCCTTCAGCTCAATAGTAATGACAAAATAATGCGTCTGGTCAGCATAAAGCACAATAGCATTTAACATATAACATACACCTGGTGAGTATAAGGCACAATAGCGATAACATCTTCAATGCACATTGTCTAATAAGGCACACTGGTAATCACAGTTACTACTTTCCAGTTAACAATATCTGACTGGTGATGATGCAAGAACCATCAATAATAACCCATCAAGACTCTTACGGTCACTACCACGCCCACTAGAGGGCTACTTCCAATTCAAGCGTTTGGGGTACCATGCTATTCCCTATGGGTCAGGCACCCCGCTCTTAGCATCTACTACAGGGTTAACTTGAATCGCAGCGGTACCGCTAACGCTCAATGTCACACCTTCAATATCAATAGATCAACTTTTAGGTAAATCACATAACATTAACATCCATCTAAAACTTTTGGTGCACCAATATTATCCCCGGTAAAGTTACCATATTTTACACTCAGTCCTAGGCTGACCTGTGCAAAGGAATTTGGTAGTGTTCCAATGTCCTGCAGAGGTTTCCATCAAGGGTTAAGTATTATAGTAGAAAGCAGGGCTGTTGCTCAGTTCAGCCACAAGATGGCGCTGTTCTCGCAACAGTCAATGAATCTCTATTAGCACATGTGCTCTGCAACAGGGGATAGTGTCCAGATATCAGCACACACAGGATATAGCTGAAACGACAGTCTTAATTGTTCCCTGCAGCCCGTGTAAAGGTATGCTCTGGGGGAAAAGCTCTTACAAAGGGAATAGTATCCTTCCTTGTACAAGAATGCAATGGCAGTTTTGGGTAGATTCTCTCAACACTCTTCCCTCTGACACTGGGGTGTGTGCAGTACACTGCAGGCTAGGGTTTTACCTTGAGAGGGTTCTGCAGTTAGTGGAGACTGTCTTTGGCGCCCCGCTGCGTGTCCCCAGCTGTTCTCCGTCCGCTTTGCTGGTAATGTCACCAGTTCTGGCAGCAGCTCAGTCTTCTCTCTGCTCGTCTGCACATCCTCCCCCTTGTTCCTTCTACCATGCTGCTCTCTTTTTTTTCTCTTTCCTGCACATCCTCTTCCTGTTACTCCCCCATCCAACCAGGGCCTTTATCCTCCTCCTGTCAATCACTCCTGGGCACAAGTCTCCAGGAGCACAATTAACCCCTTGTAGCCCTGCATTTTAAAAGCGCTTATGCACTCCTCTGTGCGGTGCAACGGGGTTTCGGGGCACCACACATGTACCAGATGACATAGGATCAGTGGTATCCTAAGTGTGGGGCAGAAAACGATATAGATTTTATGAAAAAAAGACATTCAGCGCTAAATGGTACTCAAAGATCAGGAGAACATAAAGCAATAAAACAAACTGCCAAAACACATGATGTAATAAACACATGAAAAGGAAGAATAAAAGTCCACATGTCACAGTTCTTTATGTGAAATGATTATGCCAAGATCCCATAGATGGTAATCAGGGTAACACTTAATCTGAATGGATCTCTGAATCAGAGTGATGAACACCTCACCATCACCTCCGTGTTATAATAAAGGTTTGGTTCCTACCAGATAGCGTAAATTTGTAGGCATTCAGAGATAACTTTAAATCCTTCCTCCCCCATCCAGCGGAGATATTCAGATGGTCGTAAAGGCAAAAAAAATAAATAGACAAATCTAGCGTGATATTGTCTTAACTCCACAAATTTAATTAAAAAAATCACAAAAGAATACACCAAACATGGATAAACATGATATGCAGCAAACAAGGGTATGTATAGATGATTCTACCAGAAAACAGAATCAACAGCACGTGTAACCAGTATGATGGAAAATACTCCCGGGATGTCAAATCACTTCACAGCCATCGATAAAGATTCAAAGATGTCACAAAAATAGAGTCGCACTCCACACCCTTTGCTGGTCAGTCTAAAACTCCAAAGCGATTCAACCGTAAATCGGTCTTTATCACGGAGATGAAACTGATAATTGCACAAGACTATTTAAACCGGATGTCTCCAATCAGGGACTCGGTTTCAAAACTAACCAGCAAATCACAATAAACATAAAAAATATATGTATGAAGATATGTATAAAATCACATGCTTGTAACGATATTTACCACAATAAGAAAATCCCAAAATAGATAAATCCATCGTGTCCGGAAAGTACAACAGGTGTTCCATATACAAATGTGAAACCGTTTGTGACGTATCGAGAAGATACGCTGTCATCAAGTCGCGGCCAATAAAATCTATTGCGTTCCAAACCTCAATTCCAGCATATAGATTTTATGGTGGTGGCAGTAAAAGGTTTCAAACAACAAGTAAGGATAGGTGTAGTTTATTCCTGACAGAGTGAATTTTGCAGTTACCCTTTGACTCTTTTTTAATTGCACTTGTCACCAGAGGACTAGCAAGATTACATGGTGTCCTCAAGACGAGTCACGTGACTGTGAGTGGAGGACAGAGAGCATTATGGGACCCTCAGAGAGCAGGGGTTCTAGGGCAGTGTCCCCTGGCTCACCACTTAATTTGGTTCTACCAACATGTGGGTGGCTACAGCACCTGCGGCATTTGGATGGTGCCCACTATAGACTGGCACTTGGGGCAAATGTTCCCCCCTTACCTCCCATGGCTATGCCGCTGCCTGTCACCTACACATAGTGGTTACAACTATTTTACTGGCTGAACCAATGTTCATGAGAATATAACTTATCAATTTGGTAGGAATCAATAAATAAGGGGTATATTTACTAAACTGCGGGTTTGAAAAAGTGGAGATGTTGCTTATAGCAACCAATCAGATTCTAGCTGTCATTTATTTACTACAATCTACAAAATGATAGCTAGAATCTGATTGGTTGCTATAGGCAACATCTCCACTTTTTCAAACCCGCAGTTTAGTAAATATGCCCCCAAGGCACAAAGTACAAGCAGCCCCTTCGTGAACTAAGACCGCAGCCTTTCAGTTCACTCGGAACCAGTGACCTATCTGAGACGGTACATAATGTATAGAACTGCAAGTAACCAGAGACTCTTCTCCTATAGTTGTTTTTGGCATTCTCCACAGTCAGAAAATGCTAATTCAGTTTTATCGATCATAATTAGAATGAACTTCAAACAGTAAAAAAATTCTTAATTCTTTCTAAGTACCAGAATTGCATTCCCTGCAGAAGGGGCTCTTTCGGCATTTTTTCACAACCCTTTCTGCTCCCTTTGACTCTCTCCATTACATCATACTTGCTAACTTTGGCAGCAGGCTTTCCGGGAGGGGGCTGTCCTGGGGGCATGGCTACTCGAATTTAGGCCCCTCTGCTAAATGTTACCAATTTTGGTTTATCACTGCAGGGGACAGGAACAGGATGAAACTTTTGGCCCCGTCCCCAGCCACTTCAGCAACGAAGAGGGCGGGCTGCGGGAGGATGCCCTGCTCACTCCGGAGAACGCACAAAAACTTGTGAGTCACCCGGAAATTCCGGCAGAAGTTTGAAACTTCCAATCATTTGGGTATAGCTTGTATGTGGCATGTGATTGGACAAGATCCTTGAACAATCTAATAATCTTCAACATTCCAATAAGCTTCAACATTCCATACTCCACCCCGTCCTGATCACCTGATTAGTTAACAAGGTTTCAGTTTGTGAGAGAGCTCTACTATCGTCCTACATGGAGAACTTACAGCTATTTGCAAGTCTGCTGGCCATAGAAGACAAGACCACAACAAAGACTACATGCGAGTCTCCAGCTAAAACAGCAGAAATTGTCCAAACCCTGTTGAGAAAGTTTTATACAAAAACAAGAACACACCTGTCATTGCTGAGAGAGCTTCTGTAAAATACATGGACCACCTCTATCTATATTAAATTACAACATACAGCATTCATTGCTAGGCAACCATATATAAATGTCTATATTTCTGTTCTACAAATACTTTATCAAGTATTTCAGATCCATACAACTGTTTTCATTGCCCCAGGCATGTAGGACCTGCTATAGGGTAACCCATGATCTGGACTGAAACATAATTAAATTATAGTCAACTGAGACGTGTTAACCTGCAGTTGATCCTACATTAATTCCCCACCTGCTACTGTGGGTACAAGAATCACATTGATTGTTTTTTCTGTTCCAAATGAATTATGTGGTGTTCTGCTGGCATCAAGTGGTGATGCAATGAATAGTTCAAGAGGATGGAGGATGGAGTTAATTTTATTCCTAAAATAATTATATACTTTATAATTTATGTCTCTAGAAAAAAAATAATAATAATGGAAATCGCAAAACTCTTATCTGTGTTTTTACATGTATATTTTAATGATATATTTTACAAGTTTATGATTGCCCACAGTGGGGCTGATGGTGAATGCATATGCACCCAATTCCGCACCTCTAGCATATATCCAGGTTTATGTCAGGCGTACCTCGGTTACACTTACATCCAACCAGGTGATATGTACAAAAAACTTTTTTTAACATTTGTTTTGATAGCTAAAAACACATTATTAGGCTTGATTTAAATTAAGAAAACTCTATAATACAGCAGATATAAATCCTCCTTCTCATGTACAAATGAAAATATAAAAAAATTAATTCTAAAATATGCCAACAAAACAATAATATAGTCAAGATCAGCTTCGGCGGTTAATCCGCCAATCAGAAGCGGCTAGTAAGTGCCGGCGACGGTCCCCGTCATCAGAGGGTATATGCACCAGCAATCTGCACCCACCAGTCATACAGCTACTGATAGAGCTACCTGATACTCCACTAGGTTCTGCCTTACTCGTAAATACACAAAAACATCCTTACTGTACGCGGCCTATGTTAAACTGGCCCTACCCTCCTCTGCTTCGCCTCTCTAGTAAGGTGTCAAATGTGAACAAATCTGCATACCTATGTAAGCACGCAACAAATAGGCGTACACCCAACTCACTGTTGTCATGACTGTGCAGGGGCGCTAAACATTGCTCCTACACAACAGCACTGTACAGCAGCCGCGGCGCTGTCAAAGAAGCATCCGTGGCGGTGCTGTATTGTACAGCACTGCTGCGGACGCTTCTTTGACAGCGCTGCGGCTGCTGTACAATTCAGCATCGCCGAAATGGAGCTGCTGCGCATGCGCATTGGCCTCGTGTCAATCCAATAGTTACTGTTAACCACAGTACTGCTTTTAGTAGTGGAAATAGTCATTATCAGCTTCTTCTTGTAGCCTAACACTAACTCTCCTACCAATGTACATTTTATCCATGGTCTATATCTCCTGTTCGAGTCAAGGCTGTCAACATTCACCCAAAGCTAAGTGATGCTGATTGCAAGATATGTCCATTAGAACCATAGGGTATTCTTGGTTTAAAATCCTTTAGTGCTACCAGTGCTACACAGTTGTGTACATAGCTAAAGTAAACTATAACACAACTTTCTGTACAAAGCCACAGGCTCAAAGAATGCTATGCCTTACAACAGAACATCATCATCATTTATTTATATAGCGCCACTGATTCCGCAGCGCTGTACAGAGAACTCACTCACATCAGTCCCTGCCCCATTGGGGCTTACAGTCTAAATTCCCTAACATACATACACAAACACAGACTAGGGTCAATTTGCTAGCAGCCAATTAACCTACCAGTATGTTTTTGGAGTGTAGGAGGAAACCGGAGCACTCTGAGGAAACCCACGCAAACACGAATATAGAAACTCCACACAGATAAGGCTAATCATAGGTGCTAACCACTTAGCCACCATGTTGCTCCCATATAAGGAATATTTATTGGATATAGGATCCAGAAAAATATCATAGCTTCTTCTGAATTGGAAACACTAACGGAAATCTGTTTCGACCAACTACCAACACATAGCAATGAACATTATGTCAGATCTTCCAGCTCACATTCTGTTGCAACCATTCTCGTTGGTACATTTTATAACAAGTAAGATCATGCAAAATCAAAATGACTGACTACAATACAAGGAGACAATAAACGGAAAGGGGTTGGTTAAAAGGGGAAAGTAATGGGGTGCCCGTGAGATAGGGTTTAAGCCCAGTTAATTATCTAAATATTTTTATGAGATAAAGTTAGGCATATTAAGGGGGAGATTCAATTGTTGGCGATGTGGCGCGATGTCCGGCCTTCCCGGTAGGAATGCCCGCTCGTGTTTTCTGTGTGCCTCTACGGGGTGTGAGAAAAAATGAGCGGAGATTCCTCCCGTAACATTGGCGTATGGACGTTACGGAGACACCTCGCGCCGAATTAAATCTCCACCTTAGAGGTAAAAAATTTAAGATACTGGATCCTATGAGGTCCCGTTAAACGTTTTAACTCTCCTTCCAGATGAACGTTACGTTTGCTGGCAGGTGAGTAAGCTGGGGATTTATACATGACCTATATTTCAATATTTCTTTGAATATCAATCAATAGAACCAGGTAGATATAAACTTTGCTTTACAATCCAGTGCAGCAAGTGTGATGTGTTGCAATATAAGAATCAATTGTATGAAACCATTCTTGGATAGATGGTGGGACGGATGACAGCATCAAATCCTTCATTTTTAACCAATTGATGCCAGGTTGTGGTCAATCAGAAAACAGTGAGATACAAATTCTTGAAGTACTATTTAAAATAACCCTTTATGTCCTATACATACATTGCTGTACTCCTCTATATAGGACAATATTGCAATGTCTGGCTAAGGTAATATTGTCCCCATTACTTGTAATCTGAGCTGTCACAGACATAATTGATTTCTATTTTCTGCACTTTGCACGGGCGATACTTTCATTACGCTTAGAACATCATGAAGCTTGAAAGTATTGAAATTGACAGATGAAATGGTATTTTAATGTTGTTTTTATCATAATACAATATAAAAACAGGTTGAAAGCTGAGAATCAGAAATAATCACATCTCTCTAGCTTATACACCTGGATAGTTCATGAATAATGGATTAGAATTGTCTTCATTTTATTTACTGTCTCTATAAAATAATGTTGGATTGACCTCTCAGTTGGAAATTATATTATGCTGTCACATAGCAATAAACAAGGGAATGTAAATGACAACATATTTTATTGAGCTATTATAGAGAAAACAGAACTCTGGAAAAGAGAGAGGAACAAAATCGCCCTAAAAATATTAAATTATAATAAAATATAAATGTTACACCTGATGTAAACCAAGATAAAAGGTAAATACATAATATTTTAAAAAATAGAGTTTTTCCTAACTTTTGTCCATTTGTATATATATAATATATATCATCATCATCAACATTTATTTATATAGCGCCACTGATAGATAGATATATTATATATATATATATATATATATATATATGTATATTGTGGCAAGAACACACTTCTGGTGAATCAGACGCAAACAACTTCATGCCTTTTACTTTGTTTTAATGTCAGGATGGTAAAAGTACTTGACAATCTAAATGTTCCGCACAGTTTCTTGTGACCCTAAACACTAGCTTGGTAAGCTTAAAGATAAATAAATTATTCCCAAAGAAACCAATGCATAAAAAAAAAAACCTGAAAATTGACAAATACATTAAATAAGGAGAGGTAAATCATGACAATCTGGTTATGACTGAATGGCAACAAGTGGAACTATAAGTACAAGCAGTCACTGCCAGGGAGGAGAAGATGAGAAGATGGGAGAAGTCAAATTAATGTATTTATTTGTTTGCATCTGTGTATTATATCAGCAGAACAATATTTCATATATAGATGTCCATAGTTGCCTACTCTCCAGGAATGTCCGGGAGATTCCCGAATTTCTGGGAGTCCTTCCAGACTCCCGGGAGAGCAAGGCAACCTCCCGGTTCCTAACCACCTCAATAGTAAAGTGGTGGGGTTTGGGGCTTAAGACGTGAATCGCGCAATCATCGTGGCCCCGCCCCCTGCTGTAATAGGTCAGAAAAGGTGGTGGATGTTTAGGGGCAGGACCAAATGACGTGATCCGCCAGGCGCCGCACCCACACGCCCACCTGCTCCTGATCTCCCGAATCAATCCAAGTATGGAATTCTCCCACATACATATAGTAGTGGAGTCAGATTTCTAGAGAGACAAACTTGCTGCAATACACCGGCAACAGACCCTTTTTGTAGTGAAATTGTTTGCTGAAAATATGAAGTTTGGTTGAGGTACAGAGTGTAAGTGTTACAAATCTGGTTTGATACAGGCCTGATTAGTCAGAGCAGGCCTGTACACGACCTGGTGCTGAATCTTATCTAGGGCTTCCAGAATAAGGAGACAAGACACGGATGTTGCTTCTTCAATACTTCAATGCGTAGATAATACACATATATATATATATATAAATATGCACATATGACGGGAATGAAGTATAGTCTGCGGATGTATAATACAGATATCAAATATAATGGAGAAGCATAAATACATGACCCCGATAAGGAAATTTCCGTGAAACCCCGGTAATTCTAAGTTATCCTAATATTTTAAGTTTAACTTTATTTTTCTTAAAAAAAATATGGCCACCGCCGGGCTTTCAAGACTTTTGGCGCTGTATGGGTGTCACGAACACCCAGCCTGTCTCAGATACAGCAATCTGAACAGCTGGCCATGACTGGCGTCACCTTAGTCACTTAGCAATGAATACACCTCTTCTACCACCACAAAGGATTTATTATGCCTGTCAGAATCACTAGGTGGAATTGATGATATCTGCTAGCAGTTGGCGCTACTGCTGAGGCGCAGAGTCTAACACGCCTCTGGTTTTTGCCAGGAACCCCCGCAAGGAGGTATGGACTTTGCTGCAAGGAACGTGCAGGTCGCGGCGCTCAGTATCAGTCAGCTGGCGAGGTAACAATTGAGGCAGCGGTGACAGCCCACCAGGATGCAGGATGGAAGAGTAGTCAACAAGCCGGGTCAAAACCAGGAACGGATATAGCCAAATCAGAAGCAGGAGAATGGTCAGGAAGCCGGGTCAATACCAAATATCACTCTAAACCAGAATCAGGAACCAAAGGAGAAGTCAGGAACAAGCCGGGGTCAGAATCCAAATAACAGCAACACAGGAACAAACGCTGGAGCAAGGCTGAGGACCAAATACTCTGGCAAGCAAATGGCCCAAGTGAGTTCCTTAAATAGAGGGGAGAGATCCCTGATAGGTGCCTGAAATCGGCGGGAAAACCGCAACCAATCGCTGACAAGTCGCAGGGCGACGGAGCGTGGAATCTTGCGCATGCGTACTGATGGCAAACATAACAGCGTCAAGTTGATAAGTAACAGTGGCCAAGCTCGGCGTATGCATGCGAATAGAACGGCAAGCATCTCTAGGCAGCGGGGCGCCGATTCAGCAAGGAGACAGGCGTCCATTTAGAAGCAGAAACAGGACGGCGCCTGCCAGTGCCCTTACATTCACTAAAACCACTTATTAATGTTTGACACTTAAATCACATACACATGTTACATTAGCCTCCCTAGGCTTCGTTAGTTCACAAAGAATCACGGAGAATACAAAATAAAAATGTTTCCAAGGCTTAATAACAAGACATACAATAAGTTGCACTAATAAGTTTCAGAAATAAACTAGGAAATAAAGCCAGAGTAACTACTTACTTGTTAAGACTTGGCGGGTGTGAGGGAACACAATTGAGAAACATAGGACATTTCAGTCTTGATAGACCCCCTCATAAAAATGCACTCTGTAATGTCTAAAGCAGAAGGTTTTAAACCCTTCTTACAGGCTCTTCACCCCCACCTTATGAATTACATTTTCAATTAAGTCAGATTGATTCCCAAAATGACACCGAGCTTTCAAAGTAAATTATCTTTCACTAAGATATATGTTGGCACCTTAGAGAATATCTTACATCTGCTCTGCTTGAGTGGCTAAATGGTTTGCAACTTTGGGGCTTCAAACTCCTCTGAGATGTTTATATATCCCAGGCCTGGCTAGTTTCAAAAGACTCTTGGTCAATTGCACAAGTCACTTAGGCCAGTCAGCAAAGCATACTTTGAAAGGTTACATAAAATATTCATATTGTCATACATGACTTCAACAGATAATAACAATCAGTTATTAGATATAAAACAATATTGTCACAATGGGCAGGGGAGATTTTCCCAAATGTACAGCATGAGAATGACATAAATAGAAGTGGTACTGTGCAGTATATATATTTATAACATGGAAATTACATAAACAGAAATGATACTGTGCAGTGTCCAAACATTCAGCATAGGAAAACGATTCAGAATTGCATACAAAACAGAAATTAGGCAGTAGTGCTGTATTCAAATATGAAAACTAGAATTAGTACAGTAAAATGTACATAAATGTAATAAAATGTTACATAAAAAAGAACAAGGCATTAAATAAACTGTACATTATTGTGAACACTGCTTTAAATAAATCTGGCCATCTAACCAAATTAATATTACTTTACAAAACTAATATTAATTTCCACTCACACCCAATGAAATTAAAACATAGTGTTATAGTTACTTACCCAGTGTTGCACATCAGACTGCAGATAATAACAGGTAATTTACTTTCTGCATTTTCTATGTCAGGCAAACACTAGAGCAATAGATAGAAAACTGTAAAAATAATACACTAGAGACAAAAGTGACTGCAGACATTTTATTGAGGCCAATGTTCATGGAAACATATGCAGATGCTCATGGAAATGTGTTCGAGGCTGCAGACAATGTGTTAGCTAATTTACTATACCTATTAACTGGGAGGTTCCATGATTAGAGAAAGGGGGGGGGTTCTGGATAACTGGAAAACCCCCTAAGTGCACCCCTGGATCCCAGCATCTGATAGCCATGGCTCGATCTCCAGAGCAAATTATATAAACAAACAAGAAAGCACCAGGATTAAAATGTGGGACGAAAATTTACTTAGCAGTGATTTTTTGGGGATGATTTTGAAACTGCCACAGAACATTTTTGGTGCTTTTCATACCCAAACTGTAAGATTTACTAGCCAGCAGTTAGATGGTTGCAAACTCAAAACCCCAAAACTACCAGCGGTTTCGTGCAAAAGTGCATTTTTTTTTATTTGTAAAAAATGCCTTTTTTTCATTGGCCCTGAAAACTTGAGGAGTTTGACATACACAAAAGAAACCCTACAAAAGCCTGACTGCATTCTCATTAGCGTTGTTAGGGGTCTGAGGTGCTAGATTATGAAATTTGAGTTTTTTGAGAGATGTTTTGTTATATTTGGTAGTTTTGTTCCTTATTTTTCTGTTTGTTTTATAGTGTCCTGTATTTTTTTTTGTGTGTGACTGTGGTATGTCAGTGTTGTTTGTGACCGTTTGTGACCCTATTGTGACCAGTCTGGAGGCACTCCGTGGCTAATTGAATATGCCCCTATTTATTGGTCTAAAAAACAGATACAGGAAGCATAAAAAGTATTTTCTACAGGCTGGGATATCTATGACCCCCATGTGATGGTAAATGTTTACTAAGTACCCCCTAAAGTGTATTTGTTAATGTTAATTTTATAATATGTAAAAATATTTTATTCATAAGATCATTCATCACAATGTTATAGTAGATAATTTAGCCAATTACCTTAAAGTTCAATTTCCTACCACATGATTTTTCTACACACTACATAAAATATATAGAGAACCACTACAACTATAGTGCCAGAAAATGTTTTTTGCTTCTATTTGTCCTATAGCCAGATATTTTGGATAAGATCTTAGCCTCATTTGTGTCATCTAACAAGTCACATATAAAAGACATTTTAGAGTTCCTATTAAAATTGCACAAATTGTTACAACCTAAGAAATCTATTTTACTAGCTAAATGTGATGTAACTAGTATATAATTTATATACATTCACACAGGAACTTACACAATAAGGGACTGCTTCTAAAAATTCTTATATTGACTTTTTTTAAAAAACAGCATAAAGACATTTTTAACCCAAAATTATTTTATGTTAGAATACAATTGGGCACCGCTATGGGTAGTAAAGTCCCTGCCTTCATGTACAAACACTTTTATCTTAAAATCAAACTTCAGTATGTATATTTCAATGTGTCATTTGCCACACACTGTGTGTTATCTATGAACTGTCACGCTCACCACAAGACTGCCAAATTGTAAGCTGAACCTGCGGACTGAGGTGGATAAAAAGGACCTGACATAGCCCTGTTGGAAACAAGCCTTTAAAGGTGAATATAGTTGATGATTGTTGATTATTAAAGAAGAGAAGCATCACGTGTAACCAAGGTCTGGGGTCACATGCAAAAATCCATATAAGGATAGCAGGAAATCCTATATCTATATATATACAAGGTAGGGTAACAATCTTTCAGAATGTTTCAATTAAAGGAGACAAGACTGGACTTGAAAAGGATTCAGGACTAACTGAATTGAACAGGATCAGATTTGCATTGTACACAGTCATTAAATTAAGTGAACTTCATGACTGAACCTGAATCAGATGAGCGTCAAATAGTAAAGGGTGTGCTTAGAGCATGGAATGCATGAGAAGCTGCAGCATAGAGAACAGTCCATAAATGTAGAGGTCTTGTATTCAGAACCAGGGAGTTCTTTACATTACTAATGCTCAAAGGTGCAAATATGTGTTGATTATAACATCAAATTCACTTTTTTCAGTTTAGTGCAGTGTAGACATTTAGAATAATATTTATTTGATTGCTTAAGCTGGGTACACACTACAGAATTTTCCACCAACTTTTTATGCCGATCGATTTTACATCCGATCGATGGTCCGATCGCTCGGTCCATGGACTGCATACACACTAGCCTTGTTTTAGACGATAAAGGGAAGAGCGGCCGTCCCATTAGCGACTTTTTACAGCCATGTTGTCGTGAGTAATGATTGTAATTACATACACACTGAAGCAACATTTGCTTCAGCGTTTACAAAATATTTAAATATTAGTTAATAAAGGTTAATATGACTTTATAAGTTGAATAGTTAATAAAGGTAAACATTTATAAAGGGTAAATATGAATAGATTCCCAACATATATGCAAAGAGTAATAACAGACGTGCTTGACAAAAGTGTAATGGTCTGCAACCAGATAGGTGCAACACACATCTATACAAAACACAAGTCTGTGATGTGCGGAAACCGAACCACGTTGGACTGGTACAGGCATCACAAATTTACATACACACGCTCCCCAGGTCGAGGAAGTATCGGAGCATTGTCGGTCGGAAATGTATACACACTACACAACGAAAAGGAGATTGGAACGAAAATATTGACCGGTACGACCAATCAAATGAGGCAACAATCGTCCATTTGGGCAGACTTTCGACCATCGTGTCACTACACAAACTGACCCGACTTTCAAACGAGCGGTCGTATGTCGGCTGGTTGTTGGACAAAAACCGTGTACTGTGTACCCAGCTTAAGGCAGTGGCAGATCTGGAGTCATGTTGCCTGCAGCTGCACACTATGTGCAGGTCCGTGACGGTTGAGAGGCAGACAGAGAATACTACCCGGCTGCTCTGATTGTGTTTTAAACACAATCAGAGCAGCCAGGCAGCATACTCTGTCTGCTCGTCTCTGCTGACATGGATATGCACATTATGTGTGACAGAGGGCAGCTCATACTGATAGCTACTTTGTGGAATTCCCTCCCTCGCACAGTAAGACTTTCCTCTAGTCTTCAAACATTCAAGCGTTCACTGAAAACCCACCTCTTCAGACAAGGTTATGATAGTCCTCAACCATCATCTTAATTTCCCTAGATTACCCTATTGCCATCCTCTACACTGCTAACGCAAGACAACAACCTTCTGACCAACATTGCAACACACACAGCCCACTGAGTACTTTTACCTTTGCGTTCTAGGTGGTCCATTGTGCAATATGATGTAGCACATGCCCTTGTGTTTCTAACTCCCATTGTCCTATAGATTGTAAGCTTTCTAGCAGGGTTCTCTTACCTCTCTGTCTCTATGTATTACCCAGTATTGTCTTATTAATGTTTGTTCCCAATTGTAAAGCGCTACGGAATTTGCTGGCGCTATATAAATAAATGTTGATGATGATAGCAGTAAAAAAAAAAAAAGGGGGGGGGCAGGGACAAAATAGGCCCCTCCTCCTAAAATAAAATTTAGATCCATCTCTGTACTAAGGTTTACTGAAGATTTGCACTTTTATATTATAGAACCACACCTCACAACATTTTGAAAAGCAAAATCAGGACACAAATAAGCTCCTCCCATGATCAACCCAAATCACACCCAGTATCACCTGAATCATGCCCAGTTCCAACAAAACAAAACCCACATTATCGTGGGACATTGCCTCTTTCTGGGTCTGTGAATCAGGGCAGTCCATTTTCATTTCCCTCAGCATCAAGGAACATTTCCGGGAGGTCTCCATCCTGACAACTTTAGTGAAATCTACCCTTTGGGAGACCATATCAGACTGTGATTCAGCGGTACTTATGTTCCCAAGTCTAATAGCGCCTCTAGAGCACCAGGACAGTATGATCTCTTTTTACTGTACAAAGCTCACGTCTAGCACAGCATGTTTACAAGCTAATCTCTGGGCCTTCACTGTTTACCTACCTGATATAGTGATATTCCTGTATAGTCAGAACTCTTCAAAACAAAATGCCGGCTTAGAGATTCAGTATTGACATAACATGTTGTCTCTGAAACTGAGAGATACTCAGGTTTTCCTATCAATGGGAATGTGTTATGAACCCCACAATCAGCAACTGGTAACCCCTATACAGAACCTATGACGTGGGATGTTTTTCCCCAATTAGCAGTCGACTTTCCCAGAACCACACTGAGCATTGGTACTCGGATGCCCCCAGGACTTGATTCCAGTAGTGTGTAGTTGTGAGTGAGGTAGAGTCAGCGAAACTTCCAGCTACTGAGCAACACATGGATAAAACAGGACAGACAGGACACAAAAGAGAATAGTCAACTGGCAAGCTGGGTTAGAGGGCAGGAGAGCTACTATAGGTAAAAAAACAGACATAGAGCTCAAGGGCAGGCAGAAATCCAACAACAAGATCCAGTAAACATAGCCATGGTCAAACACACTGAATCTAGTAACAGAAAATAGACCAATCTACATAGGACAAAAATACCGGAAGTAGCCTACATGAACCTAACACAAGCAAAGCAAATATGCCAATGAGTGTATTTATGTAGGTCCCATCCAATCAGCTGCTGGGTAGAAATTATGTGAGCAGTAAATGTGGACTGATCAGCTGCTGGGTAGAATTCATGTGAGAAAAGCAGTTATTCAGATATTGTTGACTGAGCAGCTGCTTGGTAGTGAGCAATGATGAGTCTTGGAAGAGCTGATAAATCAGCTGCAATGTGGTCTCCTCATTATCAGTTCAGGAAGAAGGGTGAGTATGGTTGTTTAGCAAACTCCAACACAGAGAAACCCAACAACTTTGACATTCAGCAAAATCTAGAATGTATTCTGTAGACAACAGAACATCGAAAATATAACAGAATATATCTTAGTTTAAATAATTTAAATCTGGATAATGTTAGTTCAGTTAGTTTGTTCCTATGTTTCTGTGTTTAACTACATCCTTAGTTTAAATAGTTTTCTAGGATTACCAGGTGACGGGTAAAAACGTCTAGCAAACAATATCGCTGTCACAGTTACAAACAGAAGTACAGCTAGGAGTCACGAATATGGTGAAAACACTCTGTGTTTATTTGCAGACAAGTATAAATAACAGGTAGTCAGGAGTAGTGGTAATTACCAGGTGCAGGCTGATGCAGGAAATAATATTGTCACGGGCACTAGGAGTCTTTACCCAGGGATCACCAGATGGTAGGCTTACCAGAGCAATGTAGATGGTAATAGAGTACTCTGGCAGCTGGGTGATCACGGAACATGAAATGATGGCTGATGAGATGCTCAGGAAAGTCTATGACTAGCAACACTGGTAATAATGAGGTAATAATACACAAGGAACTGTATGGACAAGGACACGTGAAAGTAGTCAGTGGTCTGCGATAGCAAGTTGTACCACTGCTATAGTGAGGAGGAATGTCCAACAGAAACAAGGAGGTGATGAGAGTCAGCGGTCTGCGGGTAGCAAGTTGCACCGCTGTCAGAGTGAAGGAATGGAATCCAAGTGGAGGTATCCAGGTAGTCAGTGGTCTGCGGTAGCAAGTTGTACCACTGCTATGTGAGAGAATGATGGAACAGGTGATACCGGAAACAGGGATCAGTGGTCTGACATCAGCAAGTTGTACCACTGAATATATATGTGAGGAGGTGCACGGGGGAAGACTGCAACACAGGATATACACAGGCACTTTGTACACGATCCACAGTAATATGCACAAAATAGATATATATATATATAAATGACTGAGCAGGTCTGCAATCTAGAAAGTCTCTTGAAGTAGTCCAGCACAATGATAACACAGTCAATGATGGCAATAGACTCAGAGGATAGCAGACTCCAGAGAGAACCAAACACAGTCCAGCAAGATATGCAATACACAGCACAGTCAATGAGAAGTATGCATACCGTGGTTCAGCAGTAGCAGTCAGATGGGATGCAGCGGTACCTGAGCGGCTAGAGGCCGACTGGATAGAAAAGTCCCTGGACAGGTGAGGCAGAGGTCTAGCAGGTGCAGCGCACAGGTGAGTAGACCAGCAGGGACACGAATCCACAGGAGTCAGCAACACGTGGAACTGGACTCATAGGAGCCCCAGGAGAATAGCGATGATCCAGCAGAGGGTAGTAGATGAGATACAAATCCAATGCTGACAGGAGGGTAGAGACCAGTGGAACACGTGAAGGCGTGGAGAGTGGATCAGCAGGAGATGGACGATAGCGCTGACCACAGCAGCAGGGCTCAGCGGCACACGGAGGTAACCAGTAGCAACCACAGGAACCAACAGCGATGGGCAACAGGAGTGCAGCGCAGGGCAGGAGCTGTTGATCATGAAGTGTAGCAGATGGTCATGAAAGCGGCAGTCTCGAGGAAGCCACAGCAAAGATGAGATGAGACTGTAGTGCACGGAGGCAGCGGATAGTAATCAGCTGGCAGTCACGATGTTGAACCCAGGCGAGTTGCAAGCAGGAGGCTGTAGTGCACGGAGGCAGCGGATAGTAGCCAGCTGGCAGTCACGATGATGAACACAGGCGAGTTGCAAGCAGGAGACTGTAGTGCACAGAGGCAGCGGATAATAGTCAGCTGGCAGTCACGATGATGAACACAGGCGAGTTGCAAGCAGGAGACTGTAGTGCACAGAGGCAGCGGATAATAGTCAGCTGGCAGTCACGATGATGAACACAGGCGAGTTGCAAGCAGGAGACTGTAGTGCACAGAGGCAGCGGATAGGAATCAGCAAACAGACTTGATGAGAAGCAGGTGAGTGAAGTAAAAGCTGGAGTGCACGGAGGCAGCGGATAGCAATGAGCAAATAGTCACATTGATATACAATAACGTTGAAGTGGTTTAGAAGACTGTAGTGCACGGAGGCAGCGGATAGGAATCAGCAAACAGTCCAGATGATACAGTTGATGGTAGAAGTGGTTTAGAAGACTGTAGTGCACGGAGGCAGCGGATAGGAATCAGCAAACAGTCCTGATGATACAGTTGATGGTAGAAGTGGTTTAGAAGACTGTAGTGCACGGAGGCAGCGGATAGGAATCAGCAAACAGTCCTGATGATACAGTTGATGGTAGAAGTGGTATGGAAACCACAGGAATAGAAGTGGTTTGGAAACCACAGGAATCAGCAGCGCTGAATACACGAGGAATACAGGAACACCTTCAGAGACTCATGAGGAATGAGACTCCAAGATCAGGCAACGTGGTGTTGACCACAGGTGCTTAATATAGGGAGGTTGCCTGATCTGCCAATTGAGTTAAAGGGACATACACTGAAGTATAGGAAAGGGCTGCGCATGCGCAGACCCTCAGGATGGAGGACGGCCACGGTTCCTAAATGTCCGGGAAGAGGCACTCACGGTCCGGTGAGTGACAAATATAAATGTCCAGAAACAAGCAGGTACACAGCTAATGCAGGGAAGCAGGGGTATGAACAGATTCCAGGCAGCATGAACCAGAGGAGCAAGGCAGGAGGAAGAATCCACAGGTAACACAGGATATGACATCAGAATAGGACAACAATAACCAGCCATGTGTGCTGGGAGTGACAGGGTATATAAAGGGAAATCCACACCCAGGTGCATGGGATAATTGGAACATGAAGGTTAACCCCTAATGCACACAATAAGGCACAATAGCAGCACCTCTGGTGAATGGAGGTACTGCCAAAACAAATACAATGATAAAGACAAAAAGGCAGGAGCTGCCATGCAAAGCAGCATGTAATGCATAAGCTGTAGGCAGATCGTGACAATTGCCTTATATTCCCCTGTGAGGAAAGCAGTTATTCACCCCCTTTTTGCACCAGTGCTCATTGTGTGGCTCTCCTGCCACACAATGGTGCTGGCACCCTCTGTTCAATTACAGGACGCAGTGCCCAGCGATGTATTCTTCTCCTCTCTTTCGCTGCCCCCATTCTGCTTATTAACAACAGGCGTGGAGTATTGACAGATTTTATTTGCAACTCAAGATCAGGTGACAGATTACATCACAGGGTGGTTATTTCAAATGAAGGTCAGGTATTCTTGCTGCTAGAGTTCCTGTGTCCCTCCTGCTGTTTCATACACACTTCTGTCACCTTTTGGTTAATGACTTTGGCTTGATTCAGATTCTTTTTGACTGATTCCGATTCTACTCCATGATTCTCAGCTCAACTTTCTGATGTCTGATTCCAGATTGTTTGATTACTGTCTCGCTTTTCGATTTGGCACCATACCTCTCATCCTCACCAGTCCACCTCCAACTTGTCTCACCAGGGGTCAGATTGGAGGGCTGCGACCTGTGGCCTGTTACTTGTGGGGTTCACTGGTGAACACCAGGGGGTTCGTTAGACTCCATGGCTCCTTTCTGCCAACACAAACTTGGTAGGCGAAGGGAATCCATTATTATCAAGTCCAGCCATGACAGTATACTCTGGCCATGGATTCCGCAGGAGATCTGCTGCAGCACCTGGTGGGCTGTGATGAGAAAAGGTGTACCAGAATCAATTGATTCAATACCTCCAGTGCCTTACCCACCTCCTAGACAAACTTTAGCATACTCTAGGTTGACAGACTCCATCCACATAGTCGCCAGTAGATCGCAACCTGCAGTGGCATCTACACCTCCTTAGCTTCGTATTCCTAATTCTTGATGGGGATCCCAGTGCTTGTAGGGGCTATTTAGAACAATGCTCCATCTATTTTTAGCTTCTGCCTGGGAACTTTCATTCAGAAAATGCAAAAGTAGCATTTGTCATTTCTAGAGATGCTCGGGCTCGGTTTTCTGAAAACTAAGGCCATCCGAACTTAGCTGATCCAAGTACACTTTCGCGCACCCTCGGAACTGAAAACGGGGCAAAACATCATTGTCGCGTTGTTGCATCTCGTGAGTTTTGGATTCTAAAAGTACCACCCTCCACGGAGATCCTGCGCCATTTCACAGAGAAACACAGAAGGGGTAACAGACTTGTTGGCAGTCTTCAGTGTAGTTGGGCAGCGTCATAGCTTAACAGAAAGAGGCGTGGCGGCAGTGTTCTTCAAAGGCTCCAGTGACATTCTACAGAGTTATAGCTCACACAGAAATAGGAGAAGTGGCAGTTTTCATATCTGAAAGACAAATTATAGGGCTGACAGTGCTCTTCAAAGGGTCCAGTGACATTCTACAGAGATATAGCTCACACAGAAATAGGAGAAGTGGCAGTGTTTAGTGCTGAAACAGAAATTCAAATAATAGGGCTGGCAGTGTTATTAAAAGTCTCCAGTCACATTCTACAGTGCCATAGCTCACCCAGAAATAGGAGAGGTGGCATTTATTGTTCAGTGCTGAAACAGAAATTCAAATAATATGTCTGGCAGTGTTTTTAAAAGTCCACCGTGACATTTTATTGTGCTATAGCTCACTCAGAAATAGGGGAGGTGGCAGTGTTTAGTGCTGAAGCAGAAATTCAAATAATAGGGATAGCAGTGTTTCTAAAAAGTCTCCAGTCACATATTACTGTGCCATAGCTCACCCAAAAACAGAAGAGATGGCAGGGTTCAGTGCTGAAACATAAATTGTAATAATAGGACTGTAAGTGTTCTTAAAAGTCTCCAGTGACATTCTACTGTGCCATAGCTCATTCAGAAACAGGAGGGGTGGCAGTGTCCTCGTCACTCTTCAGTCACATTGTTCTTGTTACTCTCCAGTCTCAGCCATAATGATACTAATCCCTCTACGTCATGTGCTAAACCCTATGTTCAAGTGCATAGTGGCTTTAAGTCAGGGAAACAAAAATGTAAAAAAAAAAGCTTGTACCTTTTTAAAGAAAAAAACATCTCTCTAATAAAGGTGAAAGTTTACTGTAGAAAAACATAAAATTGCCAACATGCCATTCTACCCAAAATATTAACAAGCATTCCCGCATCAGCTAGCTCTCTTCTCTCAGCTAGATCCCAGCACCTGCAGTTCACACTGTCATCATCCGCACCCTCATCAGTTTGTACATCATCCTCAAACAATACTAATTCATCCCCGCTAGAATCCACCATCACAGAAGTCTGTGTACTTTGATGTAATTGCCGGTAATGGCCTTCCTCCTGGAATTTATAGTTAATTTTATGACAGAGCTGTCACAATTTTTGGGCTATTCTTTTAGACCAGACCAAATTGTTATGCTGACTCATCTGCATCACCACTGGGTGTTTTGGGAAAGCTAAGTTGCCAGAGAAACCGAAGTAGACGTTGTTGTGTCATGTACCACTTGAGTTGTCAGATTGCTGACCAGCAGCTCATTGCATCTCTTGAGATTTGGGTCAGTTGGAAAGAAAAAGAAGACATAGCTCTTAAACCTAGGATCAAGCACAGTTGCCAAAATGTAGTGAACCGATTTTAAGATGGTGATAAATCTTGGATCCTGGCGAAGCGAATAAAGTACTTGATCTACAAGTCCAACATAGATAGCGGAATTGTTTTGTTTCATTTCCTACTTCAATTTCTCTAGCTACTTTTCAAAAAGTCTAATTAGAGGAATCACTTGACTCAAGCTAACAGTGTCTGTACTCTCTTCACAGGTGACTACTTCGAGTGGTTTCAGCACCTTGCTCAACATGGAAAGTATTCTCCACTGCGCTGCACTAAAGTACATTCCCCCTCAAATTCTAGTTTTCTTGCAGCTGCTGCATTCTCCTACCTGCTGTTGCAGAATGCCGAAAATTACCTGAAATATTTCAGGACACAGATAGCATCTCCTGCATGTCACTGTCATTTTTAAAAAAAAATACCACCAAGTTGAATGTGTGAGCAAAACAGGGAATGTGATGGAATTCTCCCCGCTGTAATGCTCTAACAATATTGGTGGTGTTATTAGAAATCACATATCCTCAGGAGAGTCCAAGCAGGATAAACCATGTTGCAATGACATTCCTTAGTGTTTCAAACAGGTAGTCAACGGTTTGCCTCTTAGTGAAACAGATGATACACAGAGTAGCCTGTTGTTTGTTAGATGCTGCTGCTGTTCCTGCAGCTTGTAATAGAAAAATTATGGTACAAATATATGTTGGATAAAACAATATTGATGTGTATAAAATCTGTTGGTCAAATGATTTCTTTCTGTATTCTGTGAAATGGTTAAATTGTTTTTCTATGTTATACTCTACAATAGGGCATCTATTCATAGGATGTTAAAATGGTCAGCAGCTGTCATGCTATATAGAGAGAAGAGTGTAAGAGGTCACATATGCCCTTTGACCTGCTTAGGCATAGAAATCTGTGTACTATGAAGAGATTATATATAACTAACTTTGTCCTTTTGAGGTATATTCTTTAGTATGTGATGTGGTTAGTGACGTATGTAAGAGGGGTGGTGTTACTTCTATATAACTTGTGTCTTACATGGAGGATATTGTCGTGTTTCATGATGAATACAGACCATTGCATATGCAATTTGCAAGAATAAAGATAACTTTTGCTTTTTCAAATACTTATATTTTTTTTGACTCATTTATGCGTTAACATTTTGGAGGTGCCCACCGAAATATCTATAATTATCGATCAGCCAACACTTCTGGAAGAGGGGAGAGGAAAATATATACTCAATAGGTGGTCACAAAGGTAATACATTTTTATCTTATGATTGTATATTTCTGTCTCCCACTCTCTGGGTTTGCTGAAAAGGTATTTATAGTTATCTCTGTAAGTGTGAAATTGCAAACGTATCTTTAATTGTTTGTCTATATGCTTTATATTTTTGAATAGAAGTATAGGCATAGATTTGGTACCAATTAGAATTTCTATTTTCTGTTTATTACTCAGAGACTGTTATACCTTGTTAGCCATGGAATGAATTATTGAATATATGTGAGTGTGATTGGGCTTTCTTTACGAGGCCAGAATCCAGGTCAGTTGCCAAATTCAAATATCACTCAGGTTAACGTTTGAAGGAGGCAAAGCATAGTCCCAAGTCACTTACGGTGAAACATAAAAATACACTATAAGGCCTTAGATAGCAGCGTGTGTAACGCAAGTGTGTGATAAGTCCAGGAGTTATCTGACGAGATAAGGTGTGGATTCCCTAATAACGGTTGGAGCCAGTAAACGGGAAGGTGCATATTAATAGTGAGTGATTGTAAAGCGATGCGGAGTTTGCTGGCGCTATGTGGATAAATGTTGATGATGATTGTAGCCCTATTACCATGGCGGCTGACTGGAGTATAAAAAAGATAAGCTGCACCATGGAAGCATATGCAACCACACTGGAAAAGCCTAATGGTAGGTTAAAGAAATTTCCCCCTGGTTCTCCAGTAGCTATTATGTTCCATAAATATGGATTAAGGTCTGTTCAATATGTGCATAAATGGTTAACAAGGTGTCCTGAATTTACAGAAAAAGGAAATTTTGATATAAATGTCCTAGGAGAAATAGGAAAGGGTGTTTTTAAAAGTAAAGAAACGCAAGCTTTGCAATTTTGGTTAAATGAGTCTAATTGTCAAACCCTTAACAATAGTGCAAGAGTTGAAATTTATGTACAGTGGAATTTTGCTATGGCTAAATTTTTAGATTGTTCTAAAGTTTTTTTGATTAAACAGGGTACAATTGAAAGGGTTAGAGAATATAATGCTAGATTCAGAAGAGAAGTTGTAAATCATTTGGGTGTTTCTGATGTGTTTGCAAAAGCGGATTTTAAAAGTATTTTGACTAGTGCTTTTGTGGAGGGGTTGAAAAATAATTTAAAAGTCAGAGTGCAAATTCATGACCATCTTTGGGTTATGAAGGATATTGATGCCTTAGCCGCAATTGCTGCACATCATGAGGATAATATGGTAATTAAAAAGGTTGAAACTAATGCAAGGGTTAAAAATCCTGACAGAAGTAACAGATCACAAGTGATATGTTATAACTGCCAGGAGAGGGGGCATTTTGCCAAGCATTGCAGAAAGCCTAGGAAACAGAGACAATCTGGTAAGACCAGATCAAATTGACGGTCTCCAGCAACTTTTGTACACATGTGTCCAGTATTAAAAAAAAAAACAAAAAAAAAAAACAATGTATAGGACCCCATTGTGAATATGACAGTTAATGGTAATAAGCATGAATTTCTGATTGATACGGGAGCTGCAGGATCAGTACTGAGAAAAAAAAAAAAAAAAAAATTACATTTTATTACCAATTACTGATAGAATTGTAAATGCTCATAGGAGTCGCTGATCATGTAATTTCTTTAAAAGAAATAGTCAGTAAAAGTCACTTTGGGCCCTATCACAGATAAACATTCTTTTTTATTGGCAGCAAACGCCCCTTCTAATTTATTAGGTAGAGACTTGTTGCGTAAATTAGGATGTTCAATATATTGTACTCCGGATGGAGTGTTTTTAGACATACCTGAGAGAAATAGACATGCAGATAGCTCTTGATATAGATGCTAATATGTCTTATCACAACACATATGGAATTCAGCTTGTATGGTGTTAACAACCAGGGCTAAATAAAATGGTAGATGACATGCTAGAAAATGTACCTAGTCAGTTGTGGACTATAGATTTAAATGAGACTGGGAAAATGAAGATTAGCCCGATCTCTGTTAAATTGAAACCAAATGTACCAAATTATGAGTTATCATTTACTCTGTTTTGTCATGAATATTCAGGTCATACAGCTGGTGTTTTGACATAGCCCCATGGGAATATCCCCAGACCTGTTGCATACTACTGTAAGAAACTTGATCCCGTGGCTAGAGGGCTTCCAAATAGTATTAAAACTGTTGCAGTCACAGCTATATTGGTAGACAAATATGCTAATAGTTTTGGGAAATCCACTTACTGTTCAAGTGTCACATGTTGTACTAACGCTTTTAAAATGTCATATGATTAGATATGTTACAAATGCCAGACTAACAAAATGGGAATTGATTCTTCTAATGGCTGCAAATATTACACTTGTCAGATGTAACGTTTTAAATATTCTGCTACAATTGTTTATTACTTCTGATATTGAATCTGATAAGATTAAAAAGGGAGGGGAAGGTATATTTGAATACACCTGATAATAATTTGGCATTAAGTGAATCAGATGAGGAGAATGCAAACAAAAGTGAACGTCAGAATTTTGAATATTTTGTTCATGAACCACATGATTGTGTTGTATACATGCAGCAAACTACTGCATCACGATCAGATTTAAAAAGAAATACTATTGCAAAATCCTGATTTGATGTTATATGTAGATGGTAGTTGTCATAGGAGAAATGATACAGGAGCATTGCAGTCAGGATTTGCAATAGTGGATGAAAATGTGACTGTATATTCTGAAAGCTTATCGGTTCCACATTTTGCTCAGACGCTGAATTAAAAGTATTAATTAAAGCTTGTCAATTGGCAGAGAATAAAACAGTAAATATTTACACTGATAGTAAATATGGGTTTGGTATGGTTCACGATTATGCTAAAATTTGGCGACAAAGAAACGTCATTACAGCTGATGGTACAATAGTCGCTCATCATAAAATTGTAAATGAATTATTGAATGCTATTCAATTACCAAAACAGGTAGCAGTTATTAAATGCCAAGCGCATATGACAGGACGTGATGAAGTAACAAAAGGAAATCATAGAGCTAACTTAACTGCTAAGAGAGCAGCAGAAAAGGACATTGCACAGATTGTTGAAAATACTAAAATTCTAAATGTTGTAATACCTGATTAAACTGAACTAATTGAGATGAAAAAAGTTGTGTTTCACAGGAAAAGGCCCGATGGGAAATGGCAGGATGTCAAATTGGTAAAGATGGACTGTGGCATGGAAAGGGAGGTAAGCCTGTAATTCTCAGAGCACTCTTACCAGCATTGGCACAAATGAGTCATGGATTAACCCATGCAGGTAAGGCTGCTATGAAGAATATAGTCCATATGTATTGGTATGCACCTGGATTTTCAGCCATAGCTGCCAGGTACTGTGCTTGATGTATTATCTACCTACAGAGTAATGCAGGGAAGGCAGTAAAAACAATACCTAATCACCTGCCACCAACTGACGGCCCATTTCAAATAATTCAAATTGATTTTATCCAACTTCCTAAGTGTAGGATGTTAGAATATGTATTAGTGTGTGTTGATCAATTTTCTGGTTGGGTTGAAGGTTACGCAGTTGCAAGAGCCACCGCTAATGTTACAGCTAAAAAGATTGTACAAGAATTTGTATGTAGATATGGCATACCACAGGTACTTTCTTCTGATCGAGGTCATCATTTTATTGGATCTGTTTTTAAGCAAATGTGTGAATTGTTAGTTATAAAACAGCTTCATGTACCGCACCATCCGCAAAGTAGTGGGAAAGTTGAAAGATACGAGATTATTAAAAATAAACTGTCTAAAGTATTCAAGGAAACGAGGATGCTATGATCTGATGTATTGTCAATAGTTTTACATGCCATCAGATTAACCCTTTGAGGTCCTCTCAATTTATCACCGTATGAGATTCTGTTTGGAAGAATTCCCAATTTAACTCTGAATTGCAATACCAGTCAAAGCCAAGTTAATGATGTGGCTTAACTACATTCTATCGTTTACTAAACAGTTGAGACAGATTCAAGCTGCTGTGATAGGCACACAACCGATTCCGATTGACGGAGCCTGTCATAATTTGAATTCGAGAAATTGGATGATGATAAGAAGTTTTTTAAGATCCGGATCGTTGACTGATCGGTGGTGAGGTCCATATCTCGTGCTATTAATGACGCCAACAGCATTAAAGGTCAAAGAAAAAGCACTTGGATACACGCTTCCCATTGAAAGAAAGCAGTCGATCCTGAACAAGTGAGAAGATAAGTATCACCTTTATTCTACAAGTAAGGGATATTTCTGAGACCATAATAATGTCTCGGCCCTTACAAAGGCAAGATGCTCTCCTCTTGATGAAGTCAGGGGATGAAAATCTTGTGAAGAGGAAAAGACAAGAGGCGGAAAGAAACTGGTATTCAGAGTTAATTGGTCCACAGCCAAATTTGAAATTATGGACATTGCTATTTGTTTTAACATTAATCATGTTTGCAATTTGTATTTTTCTTGATCTATATGATTACAGCCCTGTATATGGACAACAGAACAATAATGTAACGGTTTTGGAAAGGAGAGTTAAATGAGATGCATCACAGAACCATTGTGGAGATTTATCTCCAACAAAAACATGTATTTGTAAATATTGTGAGCATCATATGGAAAAACTATGCGTTCAATGGTGCTTAGATGATCCAATTTTTTTAGTGATCGACATCCAATAATGTATTTCATTAGTTAATAGGAAAAAATTTAATACTAGTGAGTGTTGGGTTTATATATAAGTACCTCATAGACATTATAATGTTGGTCTTATACCATTTCCTATAAATGAAAAAGTAAAATTAGGTGAAAAGAAATGTAGTAATAAAACGAAAGAAGAGTATAGTACTACAATGCCATCACATATAAAATTGATAAAGTATTATAATGTGATACATGAAAATATAACATGTTATAATAAAACTACAAAACCTACGATTCAACAGAAAGGTGTGAATTATAAAGTATCGAAAATATGTTTAGGAATAATAAAGGAACGTTTGAGGATTGTATAGTTTAATTCTTTAACAATAATTGAAAAATTGATTAATATAACATTGGAGTGGGAATATAATTAGGTGGATGATACATTCTGCTAATCGGACCACTGGTGAATTGGGCTATGAGGCAGCTCATAGTTTAATATCTGATATACTATATACACTTCCTGAGAATTTGTATTTCATATGTGGAAGGCGAGCATATAAATGGCTACCTCCAAATTCTGAAGGTATATGTTATATTGGAGAATTAATTCCTAGCACAATTATAATATGACATTAAGATCTGGTTGACATGGTCACTCAGGACTTAAAACGCAGAACGAGGAGATCTGTAAAAACTGTAAGTACTAAATATAAACATCTTTTTAAAACAGAACATTCAGTCAAAGTAGGGGTAGGTTTTGAAAATGTTTTCACTCATGGACATGTGGGATATTTAAATAATATTAAAGCAATTGAATAATTAGCTGATTTGTTGGATAACATTACAGAAATTTATGATGACACTTTTAGATATGTTTCCAAAGAGTTTCGAGCGTATAAAACTAAAATTAATCCAACATAAGATTAATATTAGATTATTTAACTGCACAAAGTAGTGGATACTGTCAAACTTTGGAAACTGTTTATGGTGTACACTGCTGCACGTACATTTCCAATAATACTTCAAATCCAGAAGAAGAAATAGATAAATATATGTTACATATTTCAAAATTAAAAAATGAATTCAGAATAAGTCATAATAACATTGATACAGAAGATGATAATTGGTGAGAGAATCTGATAGTGGATTCCTTCTACTTGATTTACAGGTATATTCTCAGGAATATTAGGGTAGTGGAAAGGACTATTTTGGACATTAGAAAAGTATGCTATTATTTTTTTAATAATATGTGCATTAATTTATCTTCTTTTAAAATGTAGTCTCTGATTCTCTAAGGAATGTTTCTATTGCATTGAAGAATATCAAGGAGGATAGAATATTTGTACCACAACTTAAATAAACATTTCTCTTTGATAGTTAGTTTTATAAAAAATATTAATATCTCTTTTTATATTTTTTTTGTAGTTGATATGTTTTTTTTAGTTAAAGGTTATAGTGTGTGAATAGTTTTCACAAAGAGGGGAAATGTAATAGAAAAATTATGGTACAAATATATGTTGGATAAAACAATATTGATGTGTATAAAATCTGTTGGTCAAATGATTTCTTTCTGTATTCTGTGAAATGGTTAAATTGTTTTTCTATGTTATACTCTACAATAGGGCATCTATTCATAGGATGTTAAAATGGTCAGCAGCTGTCATGCTATATAGAGAGAAGAGTGTAAGAGGTCACATATGCCCTTTGACCTGCTTAGGCATAGAAATCTGTGTACTATGAAGAGATTATATATAACTAACTTTGTCCTTTTGAGGTATATTCTTTAGTATGTGATGTGGTTAGTGACGTATGTAAGAGGGGTGGTGTTACTTCTATATAACTTGTGTCTTACATGGAGGATATTGTCGTGTTTCATGATGAATACAGACCATTGCATATGCAATTTGCAAGAATAAAGATAACTTTTGCTTTTTCAAATACTTATATTTTTTTTGACTCATTTATGCGTTAACACAGCTGAAGTCGATTTACCAACCCGGTGGGCTGTCACAGTCATATAATCTTTAGTTTTCCCAGTTTTGCTTGTCCACATATCTGTGGTTAAGTGTACAGTGGGTAGAATGACATTTTTCAGCCCAATAATTTTCTTTTTTGCAACCTCCTGGTACAGGTGAGGCATTGCTTGCCTAGTAAAATGGTGTTGAGATAAAATTTGGTAACAGGGACACAGAACCTTAATTAACTGTCTAAAACCTGCTGCATTAATGGTGGATATTGGACGCAGATCTGATACTAGTATAGTCGCCATGGCGTCTGAGATCCGCTGTGCAACTGTGTGACAGCTGCCATACTTGCTTCCTCTTGCAAAGGATTGCTTACAGTCAATTGTTGTAAACTACTAGTAGTCTTCTTCTTGGTCTGCTTCTGGTTTGAAGATCCACCCCCAGCAGCAGAAGCTGCAGCAGCGGGCCTAACGCTCAAGGATTCTTCTGAGGAATCCTGGGTAGGGGAAGAGTCATCTTGCCTTGGCAACTTGGATGCAGGACTAATTCCAATCACTAGTGAGGATATTGATGATGAAGGTGTTGGGGTGTAGAGTGCAGGTGCTGGGAACTAGCTGAGAGAAGGGAGGTAGCGGATGCTGGACTGCTTGTTGTTATTTTTTTTAGCATAAGTTTCTGATTTTCCCAAGAGCTTTCCATGAACTCGCTTCAAGAGGCGTAACATGGAGGAGGATCCTAGATGGTTTAGGTCCCTACCTCTACTGACGATGGCTTTACAATGCTACAAACTGTTGTCAGGATTTGGGTAAAATTAATTCTACACACAAGGAGGAGGATTTTTTGGTCTTATGCCCAGGTATGACAATGGCCTTCTTCTTATCACTGGCAAGAACTGTTTCCACTGGTGCATGACTTGCCATAGTGGAGTTCAATAACAATAGTTTGCTTAGGTGCCTTAAGCCCATTGTTAGCTTGTTTTGTGGGGCCTAACCAAACCAAGCACTTAAGCCACAAACATGGCACTCCTTGTCGCTTAAGTTCTTAGTTTGATAAAGTATGTATGTCCTTTTTAAGATCCAACATATGGGTATGTGGGAGGTTCTGTGGGATGGCCCAAGGCCAATTCCATCTTGCACCACTTTTCATTTGTAATACTGCTGTGTGGCAATGTTTCCTAGATGAGCTATGAACTGTAATGTGTTTGTGTTGTTGCTCTTTCGCTTAGCATCCAGCGAGCTCGCTGCAGTCTTTGTCCAAAAGTGGGTTAAAATAATATTGACTGGAAATGACTGGAAATTAGTGTTATTGAGGTTAACAATGTAGGCACAAAAAAAGAGCAAAATTATGTTGGCCCCTCTTGCTGCCTTCTGAAGAGTGAAAGGGGAGATTTAAAAATAGCCTCTTTATACAGTGCAGTGAAGGACCATGGGGCTTGTCTTAAGTGATCAGGAAACCCCAAAGCCTAGCTGGTACCAGAGAGGTCTTACTAGGCTCATATGACTACTCTCCCTCTACTAATCTAAACCAGAGTATTACCATCCCAGAAACCTTCAATACCCCTGGAGGATATGTCCATCTGTCTTCTGTCCTAGATTTTGGAGTGACTGGGAACTTCATCACATCTTCTGGGGTTTCCAAACTGGATATTCTTACCCAGGATCTACTTTGGGCCATTTCACTCACGCCTCTTAATAGCAGCAAGATTTCCAAGTAGACTTTTCTCCGGATTACTGTAACTCTTTATAATCCTGTTGTTTTGGGCTTACCTTGGGTTTATCTGCATTCTCCTGTTCTCAATTGACACACTGCACAAGTTTTATCCTGGGGTCCTAGCTGTTATAATTAATGACTCCGATGGTTATTCCTTCGTTCTGCATACCCGTTTGGTATGGTAAGAAAAAAGACAAATAAATACTTTCCCATATGAAGTTGGGCTGTGCAACAGATCTTCTGCCGAGTAAGAAACAACCTTACGGGCATGTCTATCCATGATCTCTCTCTGAGACGCCGGTGATGTTCAGCTACATTAAAGAGTATTGAGATTGTGGCTTTAATAAAAAATCATCATCAATCCTCATTCGCATCAGAAAGTAAGAAAAGGGGAAGACAACGTTTAACACCAGGGATGAGTATTATGAATATCTGGTGATGACATTTGTTTTTTTAAATTCTCCCACTCTCTAATACAGTTTCGTCAACAAAATCTTTTGTGTTGTTCTTTATCGTTTCCTTGTGGTATTCTTCGATTATATTGTGCTTTTCTCTTCAAGTAGAATCTAAATAATACTACTCTTCACTATAAAGCCCAGCTGACAAGAGATGAGTAGTTCCTAAACGGACTCTGTATGATAAAGTGTGTCTCGCAACCTGAAACCTTCACATTCGAGCCCTTGATCATCAATCATTTTTCTTCCTCTAGTATTCCTCCAACTCCCATTATAGTGCAACAGCAAGTGAAATACAAGGTTAACCAAAATTGAACATATGGGTGTACGTTCGGGTCCTCTGCTTCATGACTGTGCATGTGTTCAGGGGCATCTTGGAATTCCTTGTTGTCTGGAAGGGTTATGGACACAAGCTCCTGGATAAAGGTGTCTGATATTCATGCTCCTTGCTTTCATAAGTTTCCTAAAAAACCTTTCTTGGGTGACTGTACCAAAAGAAGGGGGTACTTGCACACAACGGTGTCTGGCACTCTGTCCTTCTCCTTCCTACTGCTGTTCGGGCTGCACCCACTCTATGGAACTCTCTCCCTCGCACAATAAGACTCTCCTCTGTTCTACAAACTTTCAAGCGTTCTCTGAAAACCTACCTATTCAGACAAGCTTATAATATTCCTCAACCACCATCTTAACCTCACTACCTTTAGCCTGTTACACAATTTCACAGAAGACAACTACCCCCGGACCAACATTGTTGTGTGACAGGATCATTTAGCTTATAAGTCACCTTACCTTTGCAGTCTGGCTGGGCCAAGATGCAAAATGTATACTTAACCTCATGTGTCAATCTCCCATTGTCCCATAGATTGTAAGCTTGCGAGCAGGGCCTTCTCACCTCTTTGTCTGTTTTACCCAGTTTGTTTATTAGTTTATTACGTTTGTCCCCAATTGTAAAGCGCTACGGAATATGTTGGCGCTATATAAATAAATGATGATGATGATGTGGTACTTCCGTTTTTTGTAATTTACGGTAATGTGACTGCAGATGTCACAGGCAGTAATTTCAAATGAAGTCCAGCTATAGAAACTGCACTCTGAGCATTATTCAGTGCCAGAGTATCAGATGTTCCTGCCTCAAGTGTTGCTGTATCCCTCGTTTTTTCATACAGAGTCCTGTAACCTTCTGGATATTGACTTCAATTTCAGTAAGTATCTCCTGCTAGATTCCAATTCAAGTTCCATGATTCTCAGCTGAACATCCTGGTTTCTGATACTGGCTTGTTTCCAATACGGCACCATGCTTCTCATCTTAACCATCTCTACTTAACGCGTTTCGCCATTGGCTGACTTCATCAGAGTATTCCTTGATGTCCAGGAGGTGTGTTTAAATACTCTCAAAGACCAATCATGACTTTTTCAGTGCGTTCAGATATAATGCATGCTAAATTTTATATATACCAAATTAACATTCATAGCATTTAAACAAGGAATTAAGCGCAATATAAACAATTAAAAATGTGTTAAAAAAACACAAATAAAAGACACATGGCATATTCAATATTGTTGAATCCATTGACTCCGTTGAAATTACTTAATTTTTTGTCTTACTTTCCCTAAAGAACCAGGCTCTTAGTTCTTAAAGTGCAAAAAGAATTTTTTCTAGATTATTAGAGCAAGCACTGTTCAAATGTGCACATAATTTCCAGAGACACAGAAACATCTGACTGTCATGGTCAGAAATGGACTATACCAATGAACACAATGGCATGCAATTCATCTGTGAAAGCAAAAAACACTACTGCCTACGACTTGAAGGGCGGAAAGGGGGAGGGAAGGGGTGGATGAACGTAGGCAATGTACAGTAATACAGTAATTGTGTGCCAAGGGCATTCCAACACAGATGCGGCCGAATCAAGTTCTAGGCATCTTGTACATGCGTGTTGGCAAGCCATATAAATTCCACCAGCTACCAGGCAGTTGTAAGCGCCAACCGATAAAAAAAACATCCTAATTTATGTATTTGATGTAAAAAGCAAAAAATTTAAATAAACATATTTTTATTAATGATCATAGTATTATGAGTTGGTAATTCTTTAATAAATGTATTTTTTTTGCATGTGTTCTGATGGGACTTTATGTTGCACACATGCATATGTGTATCCTGCAGTCTGTTCTGTTTACATACAGCAAGTAACATAGTCACTTATATCCAGATTCAAATGGAAACGTATTTTGAAATCTGTTTGTATTTGAGTATAGGTGTATGTTCGGGTCAAGTTTAGGCTTGGGCCAGAATGACCCTCTGCTTCAAGATTGTGCAACCTTTCTGGCATCCTTCCATAAATTTTTTCAAAAAGCTAGGGCGCGATTCCTCCACAGCCTTCAGCAATCCACATCTCTGCCAGGAGTCACAGACCATTACGTAGTGCAATTCAGCATGCTTACTTCGGAATTGCAATGGAACAATGATGCCTGGGTTGCAACCTTTTGGCCAGGGTCTTTCAGACCGGATTAAAGATGAGCTTGCATCTTGTAAGGTGCCTTACTCTCTTGATTATCTATTTATGATATAGAGTGGATATCCTCTTTATCCACGATGTCCTACCATTAGGTTGGCACCTCGGTTCCAACTTCCACAACGGTCCCCAGAGGAGCTTATGCAACTAGTTTAAAAAACAACTTGTCTCGACTGTGCAAAATCAGGTAATCTACTTGCAGCCTGTCCTAAGTGTTCAGGAAATGTCAAGTTCTAATTAATTCAGAGAAGGCCAAAGATCTGTTTCCCACTCTCCTACATCTTCTGGTCATGGCAACTGCTCCTTGGTTGCCTCTCTAGTTCTGAAGTCCTCTCCGCACTTTTAGATTCTAGTGTTGCAGGGAACTTAATCTCATCCGATCTAGTAAACAAGTTGGCCATGCCAGTTTTACCTTAGTTTTTCTGCCATCTATGATAGTAGAATTTCGTATGGCTCAATTCAGTTCTGAACCGTTTCCTTAGCTCTCCAGATAGGGGCTCTACATGAGAAAACAATTACATTTCTAGTGATCCCTCGCACTACTAGCTCATATGGCTTGGTCATGTTCAAATTTTAGCTTGGTGACAATCATGTCAGGCTCACTACATACATAAAGTATTACCTTCCTGAGGGTTGTGAGTGCGTTACTTATGCAACTCCCATCATAGAGTATTCTGATTATCAACATGTCTTCAGTAAGACACGGTCCAAAATTCTTTCGTCTCACTGTGTATGGGATTACCCTAATGAACTTCTTTGTAAGTCTCCTCCATATGGTCGAGTTTACTTGCTTTCACTTCCCGAAACTTAAGCTATGTCTGACTATATAAAAGGGAACCTTCAGTGAAGATTCATTATGCTCTTTTCCTGTCCAGCAGGAGCTTAGTTCTTCTTTTTCAAGAAAAAAGATGTATTGATTACCATGGTCTTAATTTAGTCCCTGTGAAAAACCACTACCACTTCCCACTGATCACCGAGTTATTTGACTGTATGAGGTGAGCAGCAATTTTCACTAAACTGGTTCTTTGTGGAGCCTACAACCTTAATTGCATATGTGAGGTGAGCGAATAGAAGACGACCTTCAATACTAAAGACAGTCACTACAAATACCTGTTGATATCATTCAGGTTGTTTAATGCGTCGGCGATGTTTCAGAGTTTCATCAATTACATTTTTTGCCATCCATGTTACTGTTTTGTAGTAATATTTCTTGACGACATCTTAGTCTACTCCAAAGATCTTGCTTCACACTATGCCCATGTAGCAGATGTTTTTTCCCTCTTCCGGGACCCACCAACTCTTTTATAAGCCTGAAAAATGGATCTTTGAACAGGGTAAAAGCTCTTGCTCAGTTACATAGTCTCTGGTTCAGGTCTTCTCATGGTCCCAGAGAAGGTCCAGGCCGTCCTCAATTAGCCACAACTATCTAGTGAAGACTATCTAGCTCTTCCTTGGATTTGCAGATATCTCCTATGCATGTGCAGAGTGATTTTGCATATGATATGCTCAAAATCGGCAGATGAATCAGGCTCCGCAAGTGATCAACCCAGTGTCCATCAAGCTGAGTTTACCCTCCTCTCTATGAATCCCCAATGTCTTCAGTGTGTCCCTCTTAAGCCTCTTATTACTAATAGTTTTTGCACTATATCTTTTGCTTTGCACCAGTAATCAAATCTCAGCATAGTAATGAGTTTGCTGTCAGTCAAATCCTTTATTCTAGACTTTCTCATTCTTTTTTTTGTAGACTGAAAAGACTACAAACCTGGAAAAGCAGCAGACATCCATGCTCCCAGTCACATGAAAAAGTTTCATATGAAGATTCCTAGGAAGACTTTTTGGGGTTTTCCAAAGTCCACCATTAACACAGGTCCCAGATCTTCAGTTTGAGCATTTGCACGTTACCCTGACCATTTGGCTCCTGGTGCATGTCTACTCTTAGTTGTTCCAGCTCCAGTGTTATCCCTCTACTTACCCCGGTTCCAGCTCCAGTGTTATCCCTGTACTTACCTGGGAATGCCAACTGATCTCTCCCAATCTCTTTGTACCTGAAGGTCGTGCCTGCATGGGGGACTGCAACCTGTGTGGTGCTAGCAGTGAAGGCCAAACATAAAGGCAAACCAGAGTAACTGTGTCAGATCCTCTAACTCAAAAACATCTGACACATATTAATTTGAAATATGTGACATTAATTGCGTTGGGTTTACAATCTCTTCCAAACCTCTTCTTAATTTCATATTTATTCCTCCTCAAAATTATCACATTCATCTAATGCTCCTTTTTAAAAATTTCAAATTTGAAATTAAACTAGATATGAATTTATTGTAATAAATCTAAGTTAGGCATTGACAGAGCAAAGAAATGCTTGCAGATATTATTACTAGATATTACAGCCTTGCAATATCTTGATTGGTTATTCTTCTTCTCATATCGCATTTTGTTTTGTTTAATATAACACACAGCCCATGATCAATATTGTGCAATATTTGGCATTTTTCTCAAAAGTTCCTCATAATTATTTAATCTGACTCAATGTCGTATCCATGAACTCTGAAACATCGCATTTGTTTCCATTATATACTTCATACATCAAATCCAGGAAAATTTGCAGGCAAAAAATGCAAATATCTCATTCCAAATTGAATTCCTATCCCTTAGCTATATCATACTTGGCAATTCTCCCAGAAAGCCGGGAGACTCCCAAATTCCGGGTAGGTCTCCCAGGAGAGTGGGGCAACATTCCGCATCTGCCCATTTAAGTGAAGTGGGTAGCACTAGAGCAGGGCCATCTTAACAACATTATGGGCCCCCGGGCAAAGCAGTGCACCGGGGCCCCTAGATATAGATATATAGATGTATACAGATACAGATATAGATATAGAGAGATAGATGTACTTGCTCAATGACCCTTGTAGGTTTATTTTTTGCAGGTTTTTTTTTCTTTTGCAGGATTATTTATTCTCATTAAGAGCCGTGCCCATGGGGCCCCCGGCCATCATGCCCAATGGAAAAGATAGCCCTGCACTAGAGCCGCCATTACTCGATTCCCTCAGAATTGCGTAATTTTTGTCCTGGCCCCGATGCATGTGCATCATTACATCACATGGGTGGGGTCAAAAAGACCCAATTCATCAAGCCCCACCCCCAGGCAGCAACAGCCAAAATTTGGCAAAAATGAGCTATATGTGAAATAAAAGTAAATGTCACTGTGTTTTGCCTCCACATCATACTTGCCGACTTTCTTCGGCTCTCTTCCGGGAGCCAGCCAGTGGAGGGGGCGGGACGGCCAAAATCGTGTCATTTTGACCCCACCCCCCTGTGACATCATGACGCAACCGCGACATTTGACAGCGGGGGCGGGGCCAAACACCACGATTCACCGGGAATCGCAGCGTTTGGGATCTAATTCTGCCCACTTCACTAGGAAGTGGGGTACTTCCTAGTGAAGTGGCCAGAATTCGGGAGATTACCACACTCGCCCGGGAGACTCTCACAAAATGCAGGAGTATGCTCCACATAACTTATCGAATGACAGTTACGTCTCAATACTTATATGTCCTTATTATAATAATATTATTATTATTATAAGTTACGATGATATTTTTTTTTTAATCAAATAGTATATTTTTTTTAAAAAAAACAAAACAAAACACTATTTACGTCACATTTACCCGACGACATCCATGTTGACAAACTATCCCCGTTTGCTGCTCCCCACGTTCATAACGGCCGCCGCGCGGAGCTCCCCTGAAGCGTTCTGACTGAGTTTCCCGCCCTCGTTCCATCCCTCTGTGACGCCGCGCTACGTCTGTTTGTGACGTCAGCGCGTCGCCCTCGCTGAGCTGCCTGGAAACCCCGTGAAGTGACTGAGAAGTCAGAGAGAGGGAGTCCGGTTACTCCGCTCTCCGGTGCCGTGAGGAGGAGACGGAGCGCGGTGTCGGCAGCGGATATCGGGTTGGGGGAGGAGAATTGGACATCGTACCCCAAAAATCCGGAGCGTGGACTCCACAGACCCTTAGAGGAGGCTTCTGGGGGCCTAAACCGCTGCGTGGGGGAGACTGGTGCAGCGACATTATAGGCCGCGGCCATTGTATTGTGTCTGTCACAGCGAGGCCTGGGAGCGGAGGGAGCATCGATCTCGTCGCCCGGAGGACACTACGGACTGAGCAGGGACCTGTGTGGACTGAGTACGGACTGATCTAGGACTGTGCTGCCTCTGAGGGGGGGGGATCCAGCACGGACTGGGCCCCGTATTATCATCATCCCCATTGTTGGGGGTTCTCTCTGGGACATTGGGACTGTGTTGTGGCCCCGGGGTGATGGCCCCGCTTGGTGCAGTGTCCCAGGCGTGTTGCCCCTGAGGCTCTGCTGCTGTGTGTGTGCGGCCTGAGTGTGAGTGTGTGTGTTGTGTTGTGCGGCCTTGTGTGTGCTCTCACCTTCCTCTTAGTAACATGTCGTGTGTGCATTATAAGTTTTCCTCCAAACTCAACTATGACACGGTCACCTTCGATGGGCTGCACATCTCCCTGGCCGACCTGAAGAAGCAGATCATGGGGAGGGAGAGGCTGAAGGCTGCCGACTGCGACCTGCAGATCACCAATGCACAGACCCAGGAAGGTAATGGCCGGGCACATGGTAGGGGGTGGGGCGGCAGTCTCAGTTCTGCCTTATTGTAAATGGACAAGCTTGGTGCTCACTCACTTTCTTGTGTGTAGATGAGATTTTGGGCCTGATTCATTAAGGATCTTAAATGAAGAGGATTCTTATTTCAGTCTCCTGGACAAAACCATGTTACATTGCAAGGGGTGCAAATTAGTGTTCTGTTTTGCCCATAAGTTAAATACTGACTGTTTTTTCATGTAGCACACAAATAACAACTTTAAATTTCAGCGTACAAATAAGCTATCACGTATTTGTGTGCTACATGAAAAAAGAGGCAGTATTTAACTTATGGGCAAAACAGAACACTAATTTGCACCCCTTGCAATGTAACATGGTTTTGTCCAGGAGACTGAAATAAGAATACTCTTCATTTAAAATCCTTAATGAATCGGGCCCTCAGCCTTGATTCTCAAACCTGGTTAGTGAATGAAACTGTGAAATCTATTAACTTCTCAAGTTATACTGATGCTGCACAAAATATACCTGGCATCACAGTAAAGTAGTTAACAACTGAAAATGTGAATTTATTTTGTAGCTTTAGTGTGTCCATGTACAAATTTGTGTGTTTAGTTTTTGGTCAGTAAGTTTATGCTTTCAGGGTAATCCTCCCTCTAGGAGCACTGAGAACAAAGACACATTTGTTAGAACTATGCTCTTGGGCTGAATCTGAGTTGGTAAGAGCAGTTTGGGGCCACCAGAAAGCCTTGGACAACGCGTTTTAGAAGGTTGGAGCGTCATTTTGGTGGGGCTGCTCTTTTATACACAATGTGCACCTGATAGAAAAACATGGCAGTCATAATGTTTATAGTCATACATTTACTTCTCTTGTGTGTGGTGGCTAATTAATTTGTTTCCAAAAACACATTGTTGAGACCTAACGATATGTTTTGCACCAATACCTTAGAAACTTCAGTATAATCATTGTTCAATTTTAAATAATAGATAAAGTCATTAAGTTAGTGTGGTTGGGTATTTAGTGTGAATGTCAACCACGTATAATACATTCCCTTATTGCAGTTGATGCAGAACATTTGTACTTGTTTTACTCTTGTTGACTGATACTACTTATGTCACTAATTGTATGTGATTCATGCCGTTTTGAGTTTGCATAAACAAGGATGAATCACCAGTATAAGTTACTTGTGTGTTTTTTTTTTTTTGGTTTTTTTTTTTGTTTTTTTTGCCAGCAATGTATACACATTTGACCCATTAACTTTACTCATTGTGAAGGCATTTTATGCCCCTTAATGTATTAGGCAATTTGTTATTGGCATCTTGTTACATGTACAAATATTTAGCATTAGGGTGATTGTGTTCTAGATTTGTGTCCCCTTTCAAAGTAATCGATAATTGAAGTATGCATGGCTAAATAAAGAAATTTATAAAGGGTTTTTAATTTTAAGTTCATTGGTTTTGCCACCCATATGTGAATTATCGACAATTAATGAGGTAACCCCTAGTTTAGAGGATCATTTGTCAGTTAGGGACTTTGTCATGTCCAGCTGTTAATCATATGTGAAGTGGAGAGAAATGGTTGACACACAGTTCAAACCCCTGGTTGTGCCTACAGAATAATAAAAAAAAAAAGCTGTCGTGTTGTGAGTACATCCGAGTCTAATGCAACCAACACATTTTATGATCTTTATGCTTTCAATCTAATTTTTTTAATAGTGCCAGTCATAATATGCAGTACTGTAGAGGATATGTAGTAATTCATTGACCCTGCACCAGTGGAGCTTACAATCTAAACTTCCTAACAACTCACACTATAGTGGGCAGCACGGTGGCTTAGTGGTAGCACTTCTGCCTCACAGCATTGGGGTCAAGAATTTGATTCCTGACTAGGTTGTTATATGTGTGGTGATGTATGTTCTCCCCATGTTTGCGTGGGTTTCCTCCGGGTGCTCCGGTTTCCTCCCACACTCCAAAAACATACTAGCTGGTTAATTGGCTGCTATCAAAAAATTACCTTAGTCCGGCGGTTCCCAAACTGTGCGCCGCGGCTCCCAGGGGTGCCGCGGCGCTGTCACTTGGGTGCCGCGGGCTAGACCTAGAAAGAAGAAAGAAAACAGGAACTTACCAATCTGCCGGGACCCAGCAGCCTCCTCTCTCCCGCAGCTGTCACTGACGTCGATGTCAGTGACAGCTGCGGGACAGAGGAGGCTGCTGGGGCCCGGCGGATTGGTAAGTTCCTGTTTTCTTTCTTTCTTTCTGTGGCTGGCGCGGGGAAGAGTGTGAGAGGGATCGTGGCAGAGGAGGGGGACAGAATGATGGCAGAGGAGGGGGACAGAATGATGGCAGAGGAAGGGGGACAGAATGATGGCAGAGGAAGGGGGACAGAATGATGGCAGAGGAAGGGGGACAGAATGATGGCAGAGGAAGGGGGACAGAATGATGGCAGAGGAAGGGGAACAGAATGATGGCTGCGGAGGGGAACAGAATGATGGCTGCGGAGGGGGACAGAATGATGGCTGCGGAGGGGGCCAGGACTGCTCAGTAATTATTTTGGAGGGGTGCCTTGAAAAAATTTGGAGACTCTAAGGGTGCCGCGAACTAAAAAAGTTTGGGAACCACTGCCCTAGTCTCTGCACAGCGCTGCAGAATTAGTGACGCTATATAAATAGCTGATGATAGTTTATTTTTGTCAGGAGCCAATTAACATATGAGTGTGTCTTTTGGACTGTGGGAGGAAACCCACGCAAACCAAGCACATTGAAATAGGGCCCTGGTTAGAAGAAAATTCATTACACCAGCGTTGTGAGGCAGCAATGCTAACCACTGGACCTATGTTATCACCACACGGTAAACAAAAAAATATATATTTCCTCCACAATCAGAATTGCATCTACTAGATTGTAAGATACTTTACACCATTGCAATTTATTGTAAAGGATTTACTGGTGGTAATTTTCTCTTAGGGGGTGCCTTGAAATAATTATGGAAACCCTAAGGGTGCCTTGAACTAGGAAAATTTGGAATCCACTGACGTGCACAGATGTGCAAAAACATACAAATATATATTGACGGTCATTCTACAAAAACAGTGTGCACCAATACATATTTGTATGTTTTGTCAATTATCTAGTCAGGTGGAGTGACACTGATATGTCAGGAAGTATTCACTTGTGTTCTTCAGTGGTTCATTATTTTGCTATGTTTTCACTTAAACAACAGTGATTAATTGGCCATATATATAATTTAATTCAAGCTGATTTGATGGTGGTCATCTGTTACTGTAGCTAGCTCCTGAAAATTTCACATTTACAAGAAAGCTTTGTACATATATAAGACTAGGTATATTAATTTAGGAGTCCTTTTCTAAGAATTAGGTTTGTTTTTATTGTTTAGTCAATGGTAAACATTGTTTACTCAGTAGAAGATTATCATTTAAGACATTGCACAAATGAGTATTTCCTTCTGTTTGGGTCAGTATAGTGAAACATGTTGGAGTCCAAGTGATTGTAATTTGGCTGTATTACTTGATTTATAGTGGCAGGATGGTTCCTGTATGACGATTCAGTCTGGACCGCTTGGAGAATAATTGTTTTTTTCGATAGAGGATAACTTTACTCGCCTTTATTTCTTTGTAACAAATCATTCTGAACCTTGTTTTTAATCTTCCCATTTGTGCAAATTTCTTGGCACTCAAAATACATTTGTAGCAATCTATTTGAACATAATTTTATTGCACTTTGATTTCTCTCTAAACTAGTTTAAGCATTTTCCATGATGTGAGTGAGTTCTCTGTGCAGCGTTGCGGAGTTAGTGGTGCTATATAAATAGATGGTGATGATGTACCTCTGCATTTAACAATTGAAATGCTATAGTAATTGTTTTGGTGTTGATCCTTTGTGGTGCAGTTTTCCTCCAGTATTGTCTGCAGACACCTCTTATGGAGATTCTGTCTCCAGCTGGCTAAAACACATACAGTTGTAGCTTAATCTGCTGTTTTCCTGGCTGAGTGATATTGTCTAATGTAGAATGGGAGTGGATGTTCTTTTCATGTGCACTTTTGGGACCTGTGTAATCACTACAAATATCTATCATATTTCTCCAGGGAGGAGTGATACCTGGTAATTGTTACGTTTTTGTTTTGTTTTTCCCGTGTGGTCTTAATTGCAAAATTGCCTATTATATGAAAGACTGCTGTTCCCTATTTTGGAAACTAGTTTTAATACTGCTTTCTCTTTAAAGGGCAAATGGGTTTGTCTTGACAAGTTCTCAATTTTATCGTAAAGAGGGGGGTGGGGACTCGGCAAGACTTAATATATTTTATAAAAAGCTGATTGTTAGCACAGTGTTAAACATAACAATGTAGTTTGTAAGGGAGTCTGGTATGACCTTTCCACGTATTGTACGCTGTATCCTTTGGCGACACCGATGGCTTTCTGTTCCACACCAAACTCTGTTCTCCTAAACGGGAACTTAAGGAGGGCGTGACAATTGGGTGTATTGAAAACAATCGGATTTATTGAAGCGCATAACACTTTGTACCTTTAGCAATGTAGTAGTACTGATGTTGATGTGCTTCATTAAATTTTTTGAGTACTGTTTCTTTGATTTATAGATATACTATATACATCATGTTTTATGATTCCCTATAACAGTACTCTCAATGCTGCCAGCTTAAAACAAAGGTGAAGTGGTACATTATAAAGAGGAAGAACTCTCATAGAATTGAATACATTTTAATGCACGTTTGTGTGTGTGTCTGTGGGGGGGGGGCGGTGGCTTTATAAAGAGGGAGCACTGTATATAGAAATTACCCACTGTACATTGTTTTTAAAGCTCCTGCAGTATGTGAAATGTGTACTTGTCAGCTAAGCACTGTGTTTATACCTTTAAGCTTGTTTCATGTAAAATCTGTGTTGCTAAGTCCTCCTACATTGCTGCTTTTGTTTTATCTGCCAATGTAGAGTACACTGATGAGACGGCCCTTATTCCCAAGAACTCATCTGTCATTGTTCGGAGAATTCCCATTGGAGGAGTGAGAACTTCAACCAAAACATATGTCATGTAAGTTGTTGTGTAATACATTGAAAGCATACTGTTACATAGGTCTTTCATTCTGACATCTGTCTGGTGATAAAGTAAGCAAATTTCTGTTTTCTCTTTGAACAAGTTTTTATATATCTACTACTTGGTGTCATTGAATAATTGAATTGTTGTATATTTCAAGCAACAGAAATTGTGTATGGCCCTACATTTGCCTTGTGACAAAATTGGCATAATTGTATTGCAGTTGCAGGCGGTTTTAGCCAACCTTGTAGCAATGTTAGGGTTCATGCACACATGTTTTTGTAAAGAGCTGTTGGGAACCATTGTTCTAGGCATTGAAGCAGTGTTTTATTTTTGGTTAATCACTTGCATGACAGCCAAAATTACTATAATTTTAGGCCTCGGTGTTCTAAGCAACTTTCATTAAATCCCTATTAGTCACCAAAACAGCTTTGTTTTGGGTAGGCCTTTACAGCAACCCTAGCCACACAGAAGATGAACGAGATCAATGTGGTTAACAGCCGTTTCTAATAAAATAGCCCCCAAACACTACATCAGAGGTGGGTGCAAGGTGTGCCCTGTCGACCTCTTATAGTTGCACAACGTCTGTAGAGCCGCAGGTTGCCCACCGCTGCACTACATTATACTCTTTAGTTTGCTTACTTAGAAGAATTCTCTGCTTTGGTGTTTAATTATTTTATCTCCAGAAATACTAATTAATTTTTCTTCTTTCTTTTTTCATTTACATTCTAGAAATCGCACCGAGCCAGTGAGTGGACCATCAAAAGCAGTATGTAAACCCACAAACACCCTTTTCCTTATACCTCTTAACTCCAGCCTTTAAACCACAGGCGCAAATCCCGTTCTTTCTCTGTGGTTCTGTTAAACCTGTGAATTGTAAATACTATGTATTTTTGCAAATGCTCCCAATTTGCACTTTGTGTGAAAGTGCGTGCTCCCTTTTATACTGTATTTTATATTGAATGGTAATTGATTTCCTGTTACACAGGACCTTGTACCGTCTGTATGATCGGTCACTTTTGTGAACATGCTGTCATGTTCTATTGTGTTTCACTACAAGATCTGTTTGTATAGGTCTATTGTATTGTATACTGCAATAAAGTATTACATGTTTCACAGTTTTCACAACGTACAACAAAGTCAATTATTGCTCTTCATGAGAAAGGAATGTTTATAATTACACCTGGCTTTGTGTTTTCACATTTGTACTGTTTGCAAAGGTTTACATTTAATCTTGAATTGCCTTTCTCTATGTGAAATGTTTTCTTGCAGTATGTTCTATAACTGTTGTGCTACACTAAGCAAGTTTACAGATGAACTGTTCTGCATACACCTCTACACCATTGTCCTATATACAGACACGTGACATGTCGAAAAAAACGCAGTGTCTAGTCCTATTTACAATAGACGGCTTTTCAAAAGGCGCAAGGTCCAAAACTACCACACAACTACTTGCACAATCATAGAGGGCTATTCTATAAAATGTAATATCTATCTGGTCGCTAAAAATTACGCTCTTAAGTAATCTTTTTGGGTGGGATAAATGTGTACAATAGAAACAGAAGGTTTCATATACAATTACACCTATCTTATTTCTATTTATGTACTAAATTACTCTAGCAGGGTGTTCTTTTGGCGGACCTAGCGTGTGCAGTGTTCGATCTGGACTGGCCCCCATGTCGCAAACACGCCATCCATTTTTAATGGAGTAGAGCAAATGGCTTTTTCCACAGCTTTGTTCACTCTGCTGACATAGGCCAAGTGATGTTGTAATGGGGACTGGGCAAAGGGCTGCGTACACTCAACCACTGAAGATATAGGATATCAAGGAAAAATAATTTCTAGGTACACTCGGTGTAACCATAAGATATTAGGAGACCCTTTTAAGCCTATTTTACATTTAACTCCATATTAAATGTTTGAGGCTTCCCCCCTATCCCCCATTCTACCTCTATCTGATTTTGACAGGAAAACATTTTGTACCTTCAAATAAAAATCCTGTAATGATTCTATGATGTAATTCTTTGGGTAGGGACTCCCTTATGTTTGAGCTAGATGAGCGCTAGTGTGCATAACACTCAAGCTTCTGTGCTGACACATTGAAGTGAATGGGGATCGCTAATCTCCTGTCACATTGGAGGGATGTTGCCCAGCGCGCTGTCCCTCGCACTCAAGTGTTTTTACACCATTTTTTTCCCTCAAGCGTTTTATTCCCAAATTTGTTTTGCTGCTTATTGCCTATAATGTGAAGGCACTGTACTTACTGTTCAAGCTACACTCATTATTAGACAAAAACTCTGATACATGTAAAATAGGTTTGCCTATAAAGGTAATACTACTATGCCATACAGCCCACACATAATTATTTAATAGGCTAATCTCTGTCTACATCAGGGAGATGTTAGTACTAAGGAGGCTCCGTTGCTTTAAGTGCATAGTAATATAATGATGAGGCCACCAGAAATGACCCTGGCTCTCTGCAATTATGCAGCTATGTGATAATTATCTTTACTGTGTGTTTAAGATTTTGGTTTGTTCCAGCAGTAATTCTTGCCACAGACACATTATAAAATCTACAGGCATATTTAGTACAAACCATGGTGTAGTCCAATGTTCTGCTATTCCAGGTTCCCTCACTCAGTGGAGAATACACACAGCATTTACTGCAATGCTTGTTGCACATACTTATTGTATAATGGTTTCCATGTTCTCTGATGAGACAGAGAATGATTAAACCTTTACTCACTATGCTTTACTAGACATCACACTGCACTTCCTGTATGTGGAATCCCTACTACTTTTCCATGTACTTGATGTACAGTATTTCTAGCATAAGACAAAACTCCCCACACACTTTTTAATGTATCTCTCAGTTGAGAATGATTTGCACATCCTTAGGTTATTTCATACTCTTATTTACTTGTGAGCTTGAGATTTCAGCACAAGTCTCACCCCTTTTTTTAACTCAGTCTCTTGAATAAATGACAGCCACCCCGCTCCATCTTTTTGATGTAAGAGTTTTATACCTGCAGAGCTGCCATAGCAGAAACATGAATGCATTTGCAAATCTTGTCAATTTGAGAATATCGGTTTTAGAAAATTACTGCACCTATATCTGGTTTCTCCCTTTTACATGAAAGTGCCAGAGCTATCATTTATGCTGCAGCGGACATTTATATTAACTATACAAGACTTGCCAATTTATTGATTGGTTCACACCTAATCCGGAACTCTCGGAGTCCCACGTTGACGGCTAACTGCAAATAGAGCCATTTTTATCTAAGATATCCCCTCCACCCACTTAGCAGAGTCGTAGCGGGTTACGACGGCGGCAGCTCAGAAGAACTCTCCCTGCTGGCTCTCTGTTGTCTTAATTGTCTCAGGCACTGGTTGTAACCACTGCGCTGCTTGAACATCTTCTGATTGTTAATGAGTAAGGAGAGGCATTTCAGCTCTGGTGGATGAGTTCCCCTGAACTGCAGGGGTCCCTAGTAGACAACTGCTGCACTTCAGCTAATTGGGGGCATGTTACATAAACATGATAGTTTGTCAGAGCTAGGCTGTACACACCACCATTGCTGCATTACATCGCTTCCAACAACCGTCTGCTTCTCTCAAAGGACTTCTGATCATTTCCCATCATATTAATTGCTGGTACTCTGATATTTGCATATTGATGATTGTGACCTACTCTTATTGTTTGGGGGTTTTTGTTTTTTTGTTTTGTTTTTTTTTCAATCTTACTCCTAGTACATTTCACGAACTCAATTTCATGTCCAAAAAAATACAAGTTTTATTTATTTATTTTTTTGTGTTGCTGATATGATGTAATAATAAGCCAATAATTTGCTGTATCGTTTGTCCCAAATTCAATTTTAAATTAACCTGTTGACCTGAGTGGCTATTGTATTTGCATTGTTTTGCAAGTATTTAAACATTCCTATAAAGTTCTGTTCCCTACAATAATTTGCATTTTTATTTTGTTAGCATGTGTATTAAATGAGTCACATGTCAGTTTTTTTTTCCTTTTTAATAAAATTACAATTTATTTTAGCCATTTGTGTTCCTTGAAATGTCTATTGCATTTGAGTGTAATTGCTAAGTTGCATCTGGTGTTGTGCTTTTTTCCATTGCTTATGAGCTAGAATCTTTTGCTATTAATTCACATTACATTTGGACCCATAGATCTAAAATTACTTAGATAAATGGCCAGTCGACATCTGTTTGATACAAGATGTACCTATGGAATATACACCACCCTACATTTGTCAGCAGACACAATGGGGGCATATTCAATTAGGATTTGCACCCGCGATTACACGCGCAGCTGCGTGTAAAGTGTCATTACGGTACCGCAACATCGCTGATTTCTGCGCACGGAAATCCACAATGTTGCGGTACCAGGGCCTGTACAGCCGTGTGTAATCGTGGGTGCAAATCCTAATTTAATATGCCCCAATATGTTCTGAGGAATTTTCCTATGTCATTACTTAGGCAAGTGCTTGAGTCAGGGTATTGCCCTATTGTACTGTGTTGAAAAACACTGGCAGTTGTATTGTAATGCATCAGATGACACCTCTTTAGGTAGATGTGTATTTTCCCGAATACTAAGCGAGATTCTGTTTTTAATAGTCAGCTTAGATGTGAGGTTTAGCCTTAATTCACCTGATGATAAAATTGTATTTGCTTCCCATCCCAATAAAACAAATGGCTTCTATCCAAAATTTGTTTTTCATTTAAGAACAATTATTTAAATGTATCTTATATATAATTGTGTAGTATTTTAATTCAACTTTGTAATGTGTTTCATTAGAGAATTTGACATAATGTTGAGTCATTCACATATTTTTTAAGACTCTCTGGTATTGGTGTTGCCCATGAATTGGATCACGATGCTTAGTCTGTTAAAATACATTTTAATATTACACACCATGCTCTTTAAAAGCAGGAGCACTATTTTATATTTTTGGGGTACCAGGACTGAAGATGACGCTTATAAAGAGGAGTGATCGTACCAACACTTGCTCTCATATTCTCTAATGAAATGCATTTCAAAGTCTAAAAACACCCAAAAGCCAACATCCCGCTCCTACTGGCTAGCAGAGCCATGAGTGTTGGGTCATTAGTAGTTTGGGACTAGTCATCCCTGCCAGAGCTTCAACGTCTTCTTCTCCCAATGCTGACAACCCGGAACAGTGCAAATTGCTCTACGTCAGTTTTTAATGCAGGCCGTGACTGGACAGAGCTGAGGCTCTACGCAACCATCACTTGTGGTGGAAAGTGACACACCGCTGTTTACCTCTCCGGTCCTTCAGGTTTCAGTTAGGGGTGCAAGAAGCATTGGTGCACTGTAGGTGGCCCCTGCCATGTAGCACCCCAATGGTTCTGCTAGTTGGGGAAGTGGGTAGTTGGCCTTTTAAATTTATTTTAGAGAAGCATTACTTTCATACTGTATCTTAGTAGTTTTCCTGGATTTTCTCATTCCTGCAGTTGCCCAAAAATAAAAGCTACAGTCTAGGACCTCATTTAACGCATCAGATATTAGAAGAGACTCGCCATTCATCAATGCTGGTCAGTTTTGTAAGGCTATCATGACACCGTATGCAATAAGAATACATTTAACACCTTTTTATATATAGTTTGACCTTCCATTTGTGGGAATCCTCTATTTGTCTTTAACACTGCAGATCACCTTTTTGATTTTTGGGTGGATAAGCACTTTCAGAGTATCTCTACCCAAAAAGTATATTTTATTACTGAGTGTGTGGGGGCAGCTCAGTTTAAAAAAAAAAAAAAAAAAAGAATTTTCTTACCCCTTATGTCCCTGTTCCGCCACGGTAAGCCTGTCATGACCGACGGATGCCATAGTGATCAGATGGAAATAGCTCACCGGTGACATGTCCCAGGATTCTAGTAAAGACTTTCTGTTGCGGCTTATAATAGAATACCTGAACATGCCATTGCGGTGGCTTTTCTCTTGTAACTGTGGTGTCTTGCTGGCCCTAACAGTTTCACTGGTGACACCCACTTACTGAGTAATACAATATACGTTTTGGGCGGCAACATTATATCTGTGCAGTTGCTATCACTGTCCTTTTCTAAAGATGTTCTACCTTCAGACAATATCACTGCATTCATTTGGACTTGCCCTTTGTCATCTAGGCAGAGTCTGTTTTGCCCTTGGATAAAAATGCTAAATTGCTTGATACAGTGGTATCCAATGAATAGAGCGGTGCTGCATCCTATACAAGGGCAATGGAAATGGGCACTGCCTAGATGCCAGAAGAATAAATCAATGTATGTAATAAAAGTTACATGAGGGCTTGCACAAAAAGTGAAGGATGTTTTTTGGGTGTAAGACCCTCTTTTTCATGTGTGCTTAGGATTTTTATGTGTAATCCAACTGGGAAGAACATGTACATTCTGACAAAAGTCAAATGTAGCAATCTTTTTGCGATCCACGAAAGAAGTGCGTTCATGTGAACGATCGATGCTCATAGCCTAGTTGCCTTGTGTGATCTCTATTTTAAAAGTAGTTGTTTGTTTTTTAAAACTCAATGTAATTTTTCCTTAGTATTTTTAACCAAATTGTAAGGTTTTGTACTGTAAATATTGACTTTATTGTCTTGAGTGTATATGTATTTTATGACTGAATCAGCTTTGTGGTGTTTAGTTTTTAATGTACTTTGCTGTCTACTAAAGGATATTACATATAGGAAGCTAAGGGTGTTTACAAAGATATCATTTTATTTATTGATAGTACACAATCACTTTTAAGAGGGTTTTTTTTAATGACAACTTGTGTTTGTGTTCCAGCCAATAGCTAAGCACCAGTGTATAGAACTGTTACTTCTTACATAGCATATCCACATCACAGGTCTGCCCAACATAGTCTATGTAATAGCGAAATTTCCCATTATGTATATTTCCCCCCAACAAAGTATTCTTTTCGGGAAGGGCGGGAGGTTTCGTTAAATTCATTATTACTTGGAAAGCCAGGTCATTTATAACTGTAAAATACAATTATCATCTGACTATTGGCTTGGCTATAGCGGAGTTACAGATCACTACACTTTTTAGTGTTCTGGACAATATATTCTGCGTATCTACTACACAGAAAAGCTTTGCAATCTGTATATTTTCTGCCCCCACTTTTTCAACATCTCTCAGTTTAGCTCAGGCCTGTCCAACCTGCGGCCATCCAGGTGTTGTGGAACTACAAGTCCCAGCATGCCCTTCCAGCTATCAACTGGTTGTCTACTGGCAAAGCATGCTGGGGCTTGTAGTTTCACAACACCTGGAGGGCCGCAGGTTGGACAGGCCTGGTTTAGCTAAAAGGGTATTTATATTTTTAGCAGGAAACACTACACATGTAGTTATAGTCAGTTCCTATGCCCCTCTTGTACATTATTGTTAAAACAGCATATCTGTAATAACAGGAGCTGACACTGTATCTTGGTTCAGCTTTATTTAGTACATACACGTTTTGTTTCTCGTGTCTGAGTGATGGACCTGCTGCTTGTCCAGGCTTTATGGAAATCCCTTTTCTTACCCCTTCAATAACGGTGTCACTTAAACTATTGCTTTTTATACTGCTCATCTCATTAACAGAGTATGCTTAGAGCTGTCTTGGGGGTACTTTTATATCCTTGCCCTGGTAGAGGTGGTTATATGCATTACAATATGAGCTAAGACGCTACCATCTAGAAACTAGTAACTTGCATAAATAAATGCAAATGAAAATAATCCATTTAATTTATTTTGTAAATAAAAGAATCCTTTCTATGGAGTGCCTTCCTTTTTGTTTAGATTCAAGTTTATTTAATTTGTACTAGAGCAAATCATATTTCCACAATCTCACAAGAATATTAAGAATTACAACTAGTCGATGAAAGGCCCGATATGACACAATTCACTCTAACACTGAATATTGCTTTTTATTTGTTACTGCAAAGTGATGAAATATTCAGCCACGAGTTGTTTTACTGCATGTATGTACAAGAAACTTTTGTATGTCATTACTTTTTCATGTCAACGGCTGTCACATGTCGCCCTAAGGACAACCGTTATTTTTATACATTTGTGATTTATTGTAATTGCAGTTTTGATTTTAATACTTGAACGTTTTTATTTAATTTTCTATAAACAGATTGATGACGCTTCTGCATCTATTTCTCTGGCCCAGCTTGCGAAGGTATATGTATACACATTATAACATGCTAAAATGTTCTGTCATTGTAAGGTATATTTATGTGTACAAATTCTTATAACATTGTAAGCTATATATTTCTGCTCAATTTTGGCTTGCATAGTTTCTTAACTTGTGAAATGTAAATGGTATGTGCATTATCCTGTTAAATGGTAAAAAAACAATTGTGGGAGAAGGAAGGAATACTGTCCTATATACTTCAACATAACCACTCATTCTGAAGAAGGAACAAACCTTGAAGCCTTTTTCACAAGAAGAAAATGTTTGTTTTTGCGCTTTTATTTTTTTCGGGATTTGAAGAGTTTAAAAAAAAAAACAAACAAAAAAAACCCAGAAGATTACGGCGTATGTCGTGTAAATGATGTGGACTTTGACCTTTCTTGTGATGAGTCTTGAAGGACACTTGTCATTTTCTCTGATACAAACCAAACATCATCCCTATGAAAAGTAGCTCTAATCCCAAATCCTCAATGCCAAAATGTTTGCCTGCAAATACCAAAGTGGATGTTACTTAATGGCTTAAAAACTTGTTTATTTTTGCAAAGTACATTTGTCTTGGAAGTTGACTGTCTTTATTTTTTTCTATTTTTAATATGCTCTCTGCAACTGGCAGCTCTTCCATGTTGTCGTGTTGTATTCATAACATGAGTAATGCACTTTGACTGTTTTCTACTTTATACCTATTTGTGTTTCATACCAGTTGATTAAAATGGTATATATTTTGTAAGATACATGCAATTGCAACTGAAATGGTCATATAAATATGAATTTTTAACGTCAATGTAAATCTTGCTCTTACTACTTTTTTAAAAATGATTTGTTTGTAATAAAAAAATACAACAGTTTGCTTGTTTTGTGAGTGAATGCAGAGCCCATCCACACTGTATTGGGTGCTGGTTTAAATTGCCACTGACCTTTCCATGACCAATAGCAGGCAGCCATCTTCATTTCCTCTAGCTAGAGATGCCATCATCCTTCGCCAGTCAGCGACATTAGCTCTGCCAGGATTGGCGAGGTACCACCAATCTGAATTAGTCCATGTTTATACCTGCTTTTTAAATTTCACGGCAAAAAAATAGGATATAGGGTGCTCTCCACAACCGTTATAACAAAGCTGGGCCACAATAAGGGTGTGACCACATGTTACGGACCATAAATCTGCAGTCACCGGGAGTGTACAGGACCAGTTTCTTGTTTAAGCAATGTGACCTCACTCCTGCCAGTGCTGTTGCATTGTTAAGTATTATGGCAGAAGATAAGTGGTATGTGGGGAGCTAATGATTTCATGTGTCAAATAGCTTGAAGTGCGGCATTTCTGGGGACGCTCATTCAAATTTGAAGCAGATTTTATTTTTATCTTTGTAGCATTAAAGGTACGTTACTTGGCAGTGAATCAGTACTAGGGCATTCATACCCATCACTTTCTAAATCTTACATCAGAACATGCAGGAGTCTTAAACAAGCTGAGTAAATGTATCGATCGGCGGTTTGCAGTCAATTTTTTTAAAACGTCAATTTTCTCAAAGGCAAAACCCAATGAATGGGCTTTGCCTTTAATAAAATTGCCGTTTTAAAAGCAAATCAGCGGTTTTAAGTAACCGTCAGTTGATACATAACTTTATATTCCCATTGTACAAAGTTACTTGATGTTTTTGGCTAACACTTTGCTTGCGCAAGTTTCTATTAGGTTTTGTTTTTATATCTCTATAGTAAGTTACTTGAGTTTACAAGCAAGTGAAAATTCAGTAAGATTAAATGGTCCTCGCACCTTTTTTGCTTTTTATGAGATTTTATAAAAGATAAACATTGGAAAATCTGGCTGCTCTTTAATTGAGGTGGTTGCATTGTAGTATTAAGGAAATATATCCTACATATGTTTGTTAGAAATAGGTGTGATGTTGAATACTTTCGTGTCCGAAAAAGACGAAAGTATTATAGGAGCAATACCTTTATTGGATAACCAAAATAAATGTTTGTATTTGCTAGCTTTCAGAGCACAGAGGCCCCTTCATCAGGCGAGCTTACAAATCAATGACTGAGAAAAGAGCACAATATTTCTCAATCGTTCATTTGTAAACTTGCCTGATTTTAATTTTGCAACACATTTAGAAATAGGTGGAAATATATATATAGTGGGTAGAATTATGAACATGAAGGATTTGGCCCCGACCAATATGTTATACTAGGTTTACCTAGAACATCACTGCAGTCTACACGGACAATGAAAAGCTCCATTCTGTGGCTCCTTCCTACCTGGGTTTGCGTTGCCATTTAGCTTTTGCATGTTCACCAGTGGGATGTGGCCGCAAGATTTGGTCGTCATGCTATTTTTTTTTTTTTCTCCCCCCTCTATTTTGTTAATTTCAGTTAATCAGGTATAAACATGGCCTAAATATTTGTAAGGCATCTGTTGCTGTTTAGGGGTTTGGCTCTTACAACCGTTGGGTATGATGGAACAATAGCCAGTGTCTCTCTCCTGACTACAACTCCCATCCCGGACGGAAGAGCCGGCATTGGCGGCATATGATTGCATTGAATGTGTGAGTGCCTGATTGTGTTTGGACCTTCTAGGTCTTTATTTCTGTTTTGACTAATTTATTTCCTCCCCTCCCCCCTAAATAATTGCCTGTTAAACAGACCCCCAATCTGGTTGAAGCCAATGCATCTGAAGAGGATAAAATCAAAGCAATGATATCTCAGTCTGGCCACGAATATGACCCTATCAAGTAAGTCGCCCTCGTCATGCACACCCGCTCATCTCCGCTCTGGCGCAGTTGTGTGGGCTCAGATAACAATGGTTTTGCTTTTTTAACTCTCAGCTATATGAAGAAGACGTTAGGCCCCCCGCCTCCATCTTATACTTGCTATCGATGTTTAAAGCCTGGTCATTATATTAAGAACTGTCCTACAAATGGGGTAAGTGTAAGTATTTTCAATCATTACTATGCTTGCTTGTTAGGGCTCATTGTTTAGTAGTGTCATTCTTCCTCTCAAGTATCCTATATTCCCTCCCAGAACCCCGTCACTTATCTATGTGTAGATTGAGGGAGTGTTCTAGTAGCCAGGAGTGTATGACATCGTCAGGGGGGGTGGCTGGCGTTCAGAGATCTAAGTTTGATAATGGCCAAAGAGTCAACTTTAAAGTTCTAGCCTGTGAAAAGAAATCTTGCAGAAGTATATGTAGCACATCCCCTGTACAAGGCAATTTGTGAATTGGAGTACCTTGAATTCTTATGCCCAAATTAATCACAAGGTTTTATATGTTTGGTGTCTGACTCATTTTTCACCTCGCCCTTCTAGTTGTTTAATCATTCCCTACTATAAAGCGGACAAGCCACCTGACTAGAGATACTTTAGCAACCTTTTGGTTAACATCTCCTTGTATGCATGGTAAATGTTATCTTGCTACAGCATATACAGTAAATGTGGGCTGTATTCTCAGATACAATTATTTGTTTAGAATAGGTCAAGAATATCATGCCTGGGGGAAATTTAATTTAGGTTTTGTTTCTTCATCCTTTTATTGCAAACACCCCTATTATAGGGCTTATTTTAGGCAGTAATTAGATTAGTGTTTCTGTGCTCTCTGCCCCATTGTTACCTCCAAGAGAATGCCACCATTACACACACAGCAGAGAAGGCTGGTACTCTCTATGCTGGGAGACAGTGGCCATGATTCTTCTTTGGATGGGGGGAGGTCTGTGTATTCAGCTCTGTGTCCATCTAGCCCGGCTCTGCTACCTGTGCACCTTATAGATTGATGGTCTTAGTCTAAAGTAGACGACCCCATTAATAATCTGTCATTTCTAATTTGCTAGTTTCCTGCATTAGTTATCCCCTAATTACTACACACCGTGGGGACAGCCTCCAAATTCTCTAGTGATCTCACGCTGCTATTTTATAGCAAATATTCACAAGGCTTCTAGTGAATTTATATATAATTCTTCAGAGCACAAAATATCTCCCTCATTATGTGCAGGTGACTGTTTTAATGCAATTAGGACATTAAAGGGACACTGTCGCCATTCCAGTCTTAAAATGTATCTGTGCTGCAGATCATACTATCCCAATGTAAGCGTAAACCTAGTTACATCTTCTTTTGAACAGAAGAAGTCATACATGACACATGCTGATCAAGCCGCTTTAGTAGTAATACATATCTGTTATTGCCGATGTTTTCTGATCTGCCAATATTTCTCTTTCTCTCCAGGACAAAAGTTTTGAGTCTGCTCCCAGGATAAAAAAGAGCACAGGAATCCCACGCAGCTTTATGGTGGAGGTGGAGGATCCCAACATGAAGGGCGCCATGCTTACCAACACTGGGAAATACGCCATACCAACCATTGATGCGTAGGTGTCCCGCTCAGGGTGTATCATTAAAGGAGCGATATCAACGTGATAGCTTTATTACATTTATTTTATGTTTGTATTGTAGTGTGGCATATGCTATGGGGAAGAAGGAAAAGCCCCCGTTTCTTCCCGAAGAGCCATCATCTTCCTCTGAGGAGGAAGACCCCATCCCAGACGAGCTGCTGTGCATGATCTGTAAAGACATGATGAGCGATGCAGTAGTTATCCCCTGTTGTGGAAACAGCTATTGCGATGAATGTGAGTATATTTATACGTTTTGTACACGTTTATACAGCTCCATGACGTCGTCTTCTCACATTGTCAGTTTATTATGAACTAATGACCTCGTTGAGACATGAAGAACTTTGTACCTCAGGACTTAGTGATGTCATTTGTGAATTGATAAGGCTAATATTGATCCATCACACATTGGCCACCTCCATTGTGTGTAGGCAGCAGGTACACTTCTAAGTGCAGGTACGCACAGTGGCGGCAGCTGTCTTCTAGGATGAACCTGTATTATGAGTGCAGCATACAGACCAATAACGACATTGAGGCACTCATGGGCAAATATTTGAGGCACCGAGTCCTAGTGAACTGATACTGTTCTCATGTATATTGGTTCAAGTGACATAATGACTGGTCATGTCTGATAATACTGCGCCTTCTGGTTGTCAGTATGTGTGTGTTTCAGACACATTCATACATGAGATGTAAACTCCAGCTGTTTCCCACATAGCAAAATGTAAATGACATAATTACTTCCATCTCATGTGTAATTAGTGTACTGTCCTAGCTGGTCAGAAAGGTACACAGACCAAAACCAGCATGCAGAAGTGCGGCCTCTTCTGTGACCATTTAGAGAATTGGTAGCCCACATCTACACTCCTTTCACTTACCGAAGGGGTGGCTGGAGTGTTGTCCTGGTAAGCACAAGTTTCCAATACAGTCTTGGTGCAATGTTTTATTTTCCCTGTAGGTATCCGCACAGCTTTACTGGAATCTGACGAACACACGTGCCCTACTTGTCATCAGAACGACGTCTCTCCAGATGCCTTAATCGCCAACAAATTCTTGCGTCAGGTATTTCAAGATATACACACACACAGTACAAAATTCTTTGGGGGTAACAAACAAAGTAATGCTACCACATGGCTGGCTTAACTGAGCCATACCATTACTTGTTATCCATATTCCTTGCAGGGTAACATAAGTGACTTACGGCTTCTATCTCTATTTATTTTAGGCTGTCAATAACTTCAAGAATGAAACCGGTTATACAAAGAGGATTCGTAAACAACAGTCTGCTCCCCAGCCGCGGCAGCCGGCAGCCCCACCACCCCGCAGTGCTTCGGTGCCAACGCGTCCACTGACATCTCGCCAGCAAGATCCTCTTATTGCTCCCACTCCTTCTGCACCAGCCGCAACTCCTGCCCCTCAAATCACTGCTCCGAGCCACCCTGCTGCCCCCAGCGCAGCACCAGCTAATCCTCCACCTCAGCCTGTGCCCCCGACAGAGCCTTCACCAGCGCCGCCTGTACCTGTCCATAGGGAGAGGGAGAAGCCAGAACCTGTTTTTCAGTAAGTTTAGTCAGCTGTCTGCAATGTGTGGTAACAGATGAGGGGGGGACTGTCCAGGATGCAGTTGTTTTGTAAGCTGAATCAATGTTCTTGATGATGCAGTTCTTCATAATATTGGTTCAGCCCATAATGGGCTGAACCACTGTGTGTGCATGACAGGTGCACATTAAGTTCAGTTTACTTTCAATACGTCATATAGTAACAGGTAGTGCAGAATCTTGAGTCCTAGTTGGTTTTGCTCTTTGAAATAAAATACTGATTGACCAATAGGACTCTCTAGGACCACTGGTCTGTTTTTTTAGAAATGTGTGTGTTTATTTGTATTGCTAAGGGATTTATATATAGAGTATTTGCCCAATGTTTCCATTTCCATCACACCCCTAGATTTTCCCTCACATATTGGAGCTGGCACGTACTTTAAAGAAGCTCCAGAGGGCACTGGTGCCCCTTGTATGTTTTCCTTTAGGTCATATGTCCATTGGCGGTCAGATTGTGTTGCCTATTCAGTGTGTTTTCCTTTTGCTCCTCATTTATCATGTTTTGTTTTGTCTCACAATAGTCAGGAGAAGCGAGAAAGCTCCCGCTCCAGTTCTGCCCCTTCTGTTCCCGTCACGTCGGCGAGCGGTTTACCATTGCCCAACAACCTTCTCCTCGGAGACAAAGTGAGCCTTAATCTTGCTTTTATTCACTTATGTTTGGTGTCGCCATGAGCTGTGATAGCGAATGTAAACCTGTGTGGAAATGTTTATTACTTTTTAGGGCTACCACGTTCCAGTGCTCGGGCAGATGCCGCCTGTTACTCACTGCCTTCCCCCTCCAAGTAAGTACAGGTTCGGACATGATGGTCGGCCAGAGTGCCGCCTATTTTACCGGTTATAATTGCTGGCGTGTTTAGATCGGTTTCATTTTGGCTGCGGTGGCTTTCTACTAACAACCTTATTTTTTACACAGCTCCACTCATGAGGGCCAATATTCCAAGACCGTCTGGGCCAAGGCCACACATGGGATGGGAAGGGTAAGTGGTTTAATTACACAATATTAAAGGGTTTAGACTTCTAGCTTTGGTGTCATAGCGCTAGTCATTGACTGACACATTCAGAAGATTAGACACAGGAAAAAAGTCCTTTTGGGAGCGTCTAATGCGAGATAAATAAAATGTCCAGACGAGTTTGCTTTATTGCACATTCAAAGTGTGTAATATTTATGGTTTTACAGATGACAATAAATGTTGTCTAACAATTTTTCTTTGTTTTTTTTATAGTCACAACCGGGGGCGTCACCCGCACAACGATCGTCCACCGAGGAACCAAGGGCCTTCTCTGACAGCCACAGGCCCAGTGTATGTTCCTCCCCCAACAGCACTGTTTCCGCCACCACCACCCCATGGTCTTCAATTGCCTCCTGGGGTACCCCCGCCTCAGTTCCCTCCACAATTTCCTCCTGGGCAGCCTCCTTCTGCTGGATACAACGTTCCCCCTCCAGGCTTCCCCTCCGCTCCCGCTACAGTGTCTGCTCCGTGGGTGTCTCCAGCTGTGCAGGTGGCGCACACCAATGCTCTGCCGGCACAGTCGTTGGCACCTCCTCTGTCCAAAGAGGAGTTTTACCGAGAACAGCGACGTCTGAAAGAGGAGTGAGTAACATGACTGCATCAGAAATAGATAAAATAACTTTATTTTTTTATTTTTTTTAATATCAATTAACCTTTTTGGTTGTGAAAATTGCAATGAATTTTGCATCATCAATAGGTTATTTTTAAAAAGTAAATAAATCCCGAATAAGGAGAACATTTGAGGCTAGAGAAAAGGGTGGCATCCACTTGGTAAAGTAATGCTGTAGCCTATTGAGAAGACTCAATTACTGGCAGATGTACTGTAGAAAACAAAATGTCACAGATTTTCGGATTATGCCCTTCCATTTAAACGCTAATATTTTTTGATTCAAAGAGGTTTTGAATTATACCTCTTGTTGTTCGAAAAATTGTTTGCAGACAAGTCTTGCAGAAGGAATTTGTCTAAACTATCCTTTGATCAGGCCAGATCCTGAAACGGACACGAATATAGTTATGTCCATAGATCTCTTACTGCTGTAGAAGACGTCTTATTTTCTTCTCTCGTTAAAATGCATAAATTTCTTTCAGAGAGAAAAAGAAATCAAAACTTGAAGAATTTGCAAATGATTTTGCGAAGGAACTGTTGGAATACAAGAAAATCCAGAAAGAGCGGACGCGTTCGTATTCAAGGTGAGGCGGGTGGGCTTCATGCACTGGAGCTGCTGAATAGTAATGTGCTTTGTTGTTTTTTTGGCGGGGGGCAGGGAAAGGTGGCGGAGAACAAGGGTTTGTTTTATTTCTTCAATTTTCGGTGTACATTTTCTGTCACTGGCAAGTAGATAATCGAATATTAAATTGATGCCAACTGCATATGTACGATATCAGATGTTTACTGAGCGTTACATTTGTTGAGCTTGGGTCAAGTGCATTACGAATGAAGTAGATGAAAGCAAACTAATCTGTACGATTTACTGCCTGGCGGGAAAGTAGGTTGTGATGACATCTGTGATCTTATGTACCTGGCCTTATAGCCGGTGAGAAATATAAGAGCCCTTTACGTGTTCTTCTATTAATCTGTTGTTTTTTTGCTTGTCTCTTAAAGGTCCAAATCTCCATACTCTGGATCATCCTACTCTAAAAGTTCTTATTCATATTCCAAATCAAGATCGGGTTCTTCAAGGTCGCGCTCTTACTCTCGCTCCTTCAGCAGATCACGGTCTCGGTCTTTTTCAAGGTCTCCTTCATGCCAGAAGAAAGTTCACGGGAAGGGTCGGGCTTATCGGTCCAGGTCCCGTTCTCATGGATATCCTCGATCTAGATCCAGGTCTCCGTACAGGAGGTTTCAATCACGATCTAGGTCCCCAGTGTATAGACCACCTTCTCCTAATAATAAGAGACTACTTCAACAGGTTGAGGGTGAGCGGGAATACGGCAACAGGTACCGTGAATTCCCTCCATATGAAGTCAAAGCTATGTATGGTCGACAGCCTGATCTAAGAGATCCTTATGAAAAAGAAACCTACAGAGAGTGGGAACGAAACTGCAGAGACTGGTGTGAAAAGTATTATAAAGGATGTGCAATTAATACTATGCCCAGACAGAGGTCGCCTATCAACAGGGAGAATTTCCCTGAAAACCGATTTGTTGTTCCACCACAGGCCCGCAGGGACCACTCCCCGTATAATCGCGGCCATAGAGACAATTATCCTCAACCTTTGATGCCTCGGCTGCGTCCTGTAGGTGGTGGTTATCAGGAAAAGTTGCTACCCCGTGATACTCATATAATAAAGGACACTAGAAAATCAAAAGAAAGGGAACAACCTTTTATCTCGTCTGTTGACTCGAGGGGAAACAAACATAAGAAACATCGCAAGAAAAGAAAAGGGGAGGAAAGTGAAGGCCTGTCCAAAGCTGGCCCCGAAACATCCAGGAAACAGAGAGACACGCATGGGGATGATGTCAAAAGACCGGAACCTCTGTTTGTGCCCACAAGCAAAGATGATGCCACCCCAGTGAGAGATGAACCCATGGATGCAGAGTCCATTGCTCTCAAACCCCTTTCCGATAAGGACAGACGGGAAAAACCCAGAGTGAAATCTGATAAGACCAAACGCAGAACCGATGGCAACCAACCCAAGAAGGAAACTTCTTCCAAAGTAGTAAAGATTGAAAAACCAAGTGGCGATGGAGATAAAGCGAAACATGCAGTTCTTGAACCGCTTTTAAAGAAGCCGAAAGATGAGGCTCCAAAGAACGAAAATCTAAAACCGGCCACGTCACTAAAAGATGATAAATCCACCTTTCTGCCACGCAAGGTCACTCTTAAGACAATGAAGGACAATCAGGATAATAAACAATCAAAAGAGGACAAGAACAAAAAGGACAACTCAAAAGACTCAAAGCAGGACAAACCACCAGTTAAAGATGAAAAACCGAAAAAGGCTGAAGAAAAACCCCGAACGGAAGAGTCCAAGCCTGAAAAGCGCAAGCGGAAAGCCGATGATAAAACCACAGACAAGGAACAGGAAAAGTCAACTGTTAGAATTACAAAAGTGGAGACCGCTGAGGCTGCAAAGCCTTCTGCTTCCAAACCGAAGGCTGAGGCAGAGCCTGCAAGACCAGAGAGAGTCCCAGAAAAGGAGAAGGCTACTGCCACTATATTGGTTGTGAAAAAAATTAAGCTGAACCGTGAAACGGGAAAGAAAATTACAAACACTGAGCCTGCTGGTGGAACAGAGGAACCACAAGTGAAAAGTGAGCCACCAGTCATTACCAAGACAAAACCAGACCGTGTTAAAGGGAAAGCAAAAAAGAAGGTTCCTGCTCCAGATGGCTCTGGCTCCACATTGGTGGATTATACTAGGTAAGGAACGCTCTCCCTGCTTATTACTATGGGAGAAAATGGCATCTTGTATCACAAAAACGCCCCCTCTGGTGCCTTATGCTTCAAAAACAACATCCAATAGTAAACATTTTATAGTTGGGTAGAGTTTAGCAAAGTCCTACTTGGAACAACATGTTATCTGTTCTATAGGGGGGATATGTAGAGAGGGTGCTTAATAGTGTTGTATGTCAAAACACACTGTGCCGAAGTTTGGAGAAGTGCGTACCAGATAGAAATAGGCGTTTTAGCTCATCATATTAATACACCCGACAATCCTCTTCGGAGAAGGATTAATTCAACATTATACATGGAACAGAAAGGAAAATGGCCATAGAGTGTAAAAACGGCAACATTTTAATAAACTTCTTTTAGGTTGCATAAAAATCTAAAACAAATATGCTAATTTGAAACCAGTACACAGGGACCCTACGCGTTTCATTTTCAGACTTCATAAGAGTGACTTCCTCCTTGTACTATAGATCCTAGACACATGTATATACCAGTATGTACCACTCATGTAATTTACATCATCACTGGAGCCCCCTTTTTGTTGATTCTGAGAGTTATGTAGATCATTATACAAGTATTAAATGAATTGAGGAAAAAGTGGTCCTGGGTGTACGCGTTTCATACATGTTTTCTAGGAATTACCCTAATACGTTATCATACGTATTTTCTGCATTTGGGACGTAATGCCTTTCAATTGCATGTCTTCCGTAAGTGAATCCCAGTTAATGTTGTGTGAGTAGGGAGGATATGACCCATTATATTACTTGCAAAAGTATTGGCAGAATGACTTCAAAGTATTGATTTAATGATGTTATGTGGAAATATGAGGAAATAACTCCCGGGTCCTATTCAGATTTGTAGGTTTAAATGTAATTTGTCTTGGTAAATGTTTTTTTAAGGTTGGAAGTAGATCTGCTTTGAGAATTGTTCATTGTCTGGCTATATCTAGGCTAATTCCTTGCTCTCTAATGTCTGTGTTGAGTATTTCCCTTTTTAAGTAATTTTGCTTCATTAAGTATTATGCTAGCAGTTCATTTGCGGGTGGAGCGTTGTAGAGATTATGTAGAATATTATGTATGAACTTGTTAAGCGATGTCTCAAGTCTATTCCCTGTAATCGGGTGTTTATATTGTGGTGGTGATTTTGTGTATCTTTGCTCCATATGTACAATTTATTGGCATTCTTGTCATTGCCCCGATTTACGTGTTGTGTGAGGTTTCTAGACGTTGTTTACTTGTATTATATATGTTTGAGTTGCTAGTGATGGGATTGATTTTGTAGGTATCAAAAGTTGCTTTCTTTGATAGGTGACAGCTGTTGTATTGTTCTGTGTCCTTTTAATTTTCCTTGACACATGATGTAATATTTAAGGCTTGTCCCAATGTTATTGTCAACGCGTCACAACCATTTGTTTTTAAGAGGTGATTGAAAGTCTTCACTTTATGCCAAGTACGAGGGAAAACGCTAAAAGTGATCAAATGATAACACAAAGAAGAAAAAAAAATGATACTTTTATTGGGGTGGGTGTAAAAGTATCAAGCATATTTTGGTACCAACTTTTTTTTGGATGACTAAGCAACATTTGATAGGTATGGCAATAGTAATAAAATATTTACCAAGAACACAGATCAGCATTAACTTAAACTATGCAAATAGGCTATTTTTGGTAATAGACAAAAAATATATAGTAAAACAAAAAAGAACAGAACACTGTTATTTTTAAATTGGGCTGTGCAGTATATCTATGCTACATTGTCAGCTAAAACCTTGAATTAGACACAATAGTTGGTAACTGGTAACTATTTGTACTTTAACTAGAAGATGGTGAAATAATAGGGATTTTAGTAACATTGATTTACTACAATGTCCTCTATTGCTATTTTTATAATTTAACGTTTGACAGATTGTAGCTTTCCACCCACAGTTGAATCCATCTGGTCTCTGTTAAATGTAGTGAGATAGAGTTTGATTCCGACCTTGAAGTAACTTGATGCATCCAGATACGTAAATATGAGTTCTTAATGGCTTCATGCGACAACCCTTTTAAGAACACAGATGCACTTGCTGCAGATTCACATTATTCGCACCAGTTTCACCTTAAAGCTGTATGCATGGACTGGGGATCCAGGCCTAGAACCAAACTGTTCCTAGTCCTTTCATAGACATTGGGGACCCAGTGAAAGTGATATGAATGTCAACTTGTGGGGAGGGGTTAATAATGTTAGGAACTTTTTTCATAGTAAAGTTTGAATAGAATGTTCACTTTAACACGTAAAATCTGAGCATAATTTAATTGCAGTCATACTATTTAGGCATTTCCATGTAATTATATTGTGCATTTTGGAATTCTATTCAGCAACTGCAAAAGAGCTTGTGAGAAATCTTACTTTATAATCTGTATTGTGGCATGTGTTATGTTCTCTCGGTAATTGTTGATTCCCTTATCCTTTCACAGCACAAGCTCCACAGGTGGAAGCCCTGTCCGAAAAGCTGAGGAAAAGCAAGACATCAAGAGGACGGTTATAAAGACAATGGAGGAGTACAACAATGACAGCACAGCCCCCCCAGCAGATGTCATCGTGATGGTTCAGGTTCCGCAATCAAAGTGGGACAAGGATGATTATGAGTCTGAAGAAGACGGCGATGCCAAGGACTCGCTAGGAACATCCAACACTGGGAAACCAGTGAGTGTTGTAACAAAACCAATGTCTACTGTAATTCTGCCAGAGAAAGAGGCAAATTCTTCAGAGAAATCCAGACCAGTTAGAGAGCACGGAAATGAGGCTACAATTCTGGAGGCCAAGTCCACAAAGGATACCCCTGTCTCTTTAGCCAAGAGTAGAATGAAGGATAAGGATAGCCCCACAGCTGAAAAGGAAACTCCCGATAAAAGAAAAGGAGGTTCCGGGACTGACAGCAATTCCGATCGCAGCCAGCAGTCTTCCAAAGAGAGGACATCTGAGAAGCAAGAGCCAAGTCGTGGCACATCCAGCAGAGACTTCACCCCTACACGTGACAAGAAGTCTGATCATACAGACAGCAAGGATAGAAAACTGGAACATGAAAGCAGGGACAGGGAGAAGAGGCAAGATTATGACAACAGAGACAGAAAGGCTGAACATGACAGCCGAGAAAGGGACAAGAAAAACGAGCATGACAAGAAGCAAGAATACGATAGCCGAGACAAAAAGGCTGAGCATGACAGCAAGGAGCGGGACAGGAGGCAAGAGCATGATGGTAAAGACAGGGATAGGAAACCAGAGCATGACCGAGACAAAGACAAAAAGACTAAATATGACGGCAAGATAGAGGAGAAGAAACCCGAACATGACAGCAAAGATAAGAAATATGAACAGGACATCCGGAACCACAGTGGTTCCAAGAGAAGGGATGAGAGGAGGAAGGAATCTCCACTCAGGAGCAAAGAATCATCTTCTAGTTCTCAAAAAGTAAAACCCAGAGACACATCCAGTGAAACCACTAAGAAAGTTACAAGAGACTCTAAGAGCAGCAGCCATAGTCCTGGGCAGGAGCGCAGGCCAAGGGCTGAGCAAAAGACAGACTCTAAACGTCCAAGCAATGACCAAATGTCTTCTGAAAAAAGCAGTGAAAGAGGAAGGGAGAAACTGATATCCAAATCAAAAATTGCAGAAGACTTGAGTGACAAAAAATCATCACACTCCAAGCGTTCCCCACCCGAGACAAAAACTGACAAGGACGCCTGTGAGAAGGACACCGGAAAGACAAAGGTGCCTCAAAGCCGCTCGACGCGGCTCTCTACAGACCTAACAAGAGAGACCGATGAAGCTTCCTTTGTGCCTGATTACAACGAAAGTGACAGTGAGGCCTCTGTAAAACAGGAAGACTCTATAACTCACGACCCTCAGGAAACAAAAAGCAAGGACACTGAACCCATGGATACTACAGAAGCCGGCGATACCAACTTACCCGCTACTGCCCCAAGCAGTCCGACCGCCAGCCGTAGCCACAGCGCAGGAGATTCGCTCAGCCGCAGCAGCAGCGCCAGCTCAGCGGCCAGCCCGGACCGAAAGAAAAGGAAGAAGGAAAAGAAGAAACACAAGAAGCATAAGAAACACAAGAAACACAAGAAGCACACCGGTAACGAATCAGAGACTGAAAAGAGCCAGAAACACAAACACAAAAAGAAAAAATCCAAGAAAAGCAAAGACAAAGAGACTGAGAAAGAGGAGGCGAGAGCCAAACCTTTGGCACCTGTGTAACGTGGCTACAAGCAGCAGGGAATAATTTGCCCAACATCATCTGTATTAATTTGTTATTTTCCATGTAATGTAAACAATCTTGCTGTGTAAATAATGGGAAACTGTGCCACACCTAATATATTGATTCTATGACTTTTACATCAGAGCTTTATAAAGAACATTTTTGTACAGAATTGTGTCGTGACCACATTGGAAATCCTTTTGGGGTTTTTTTTTTGTTTTTTTTTAAATCTATCTCCTGGGCATTTTGCATTTATCCATCAATTAGGTGGAGATTAGCGTACTGTGAAACAAAAGCTCCACGTTTTAGCCTCCCTTATGTTAATATTTGCTAAACTTGGAGCAAATGGCGCTCTCCGTTCCAAAGCCTGATCCCTCCACGACAGTAAAGAGATTTTTTTTTTTTCACTGTATGCCATCTTATTAAATAAGTTATAGAGATAAAAAATAATTTGTCCACTTTTATCAGCGGCAGCGATCTGCTTCAGTATAACTAAGTACAAAATACTTCCTCATTTAGTGTATAAACATACGACCCGTCGCCAGAGAAATGTGTTCGGAATGGAGCGGAGTGTAGACAGCCGGGTAACGATAGCGAGATGCCCATTAGAGACAAGAGTGAGTTTATTCAGTCTGGTGCCACAGGAAACATTGTTTATGGGTTTCCAGGTATTGTAAAAGCATTATTGTTTTGTTTTATAATGATGCCCAGCTATTATTGTTTTGTTTTATAATGATGCCCAGCTAAGTACATTGTTCGGTATCTATCACAGACTCGCATTGAGCTTTCAAGTAAGTTTAACGAATATGAAATCATCAACTTTGTGTCACCTCAACTGCACTTTGTATAGCTAGGATTTCCCTACACCCAATCCTGCCAGTATATCATTGAATAATGAACTGCATATCCCTATACTCGCGGGACAGGACATATGAAAATGGGTTTATTTGTAAAATAATGTGTATCGCCTTTACTTTGAAATGATCTTTTAGTGATCTTAACCCCCTGCGTAATCTATACTTTTGAAAGCGAGGAAGACTCGAGAACTGAAACCCCATACTCCAAATACACAAAGATTACCGAAGACGCATCATTTGTCATATTAAGAGTTGTGCTAAACACAAGCGCTGCACTGCAGACAGGCTTCCTCTTTCACCTCTTGCTGCATGTTGCAGTGTTACAATTATACCATCTCCCTTCGTGGGTTCCAGAAAATAAGTTTGATCTTCTTGAACGAATGAATGCTGGTGCTTCATACATTCTATAGGAGAAGTTGTTCTATCAAGTTCCGCTGAAAATACTGCTTATGCTGCTTACGTGAATTTCTTTGCACTTTTTGGTTTTTTTTACCAGCGTACATTTTTTGGGGAAGTTCATTGTGCTTTTTTTTTTTTTTTTTTAGTATCCCCATCATAATTTGGCACGATGCAGAGAAAGTAAAAATAAGAGAACATGTTATCCCCTTGTCTGAAACTTCTTTATGTAAGCATACAAAATAGCAACCCTACCTCAAACAAAAAAAATAAAGCGGTGTACATTTTTTTTTTTCTGTGAATAAATGACAATGAATTTAACATCTTGTGACTATGATTTAAATTGGGATGAAAACACTTTCACAATACTCCTCCCCACCCCAAAGAGTGCAGATGATAGAGGTTGATAAAGGGTGAGTCAGCCGTAGAATCCTTTACCACATGAGATGATGGCAAGTTCACTGACAGCAGTTACCAAGCGATCTGGTATCTGCGGCTATAATTAGCAGAGGACATTATGGAGGTGGTTTATTTCATGGAACGTATCCAGTTGCTATTTTTGGGCTCGGGAAAGAGTCCAGACCACCCTTTGTGAGGCTAAATACGCAACTGCCACATGGGTTTTTGTTGCCTTCCTTTTGATCAAAACGGGAGGGGGATTCAATTTTTAATAAAGTGTCAGCAGACATCCGGTTGCTACAATAGAGGAATCTTCACTCATTTTTGCTCGAGTTTTGGGCAAAAAATGAGCAGATATTTCAGGCTGGACAACGTTGGGGAGTCCTTTGTGGGACGACCTGGTGACACTTTGATAACAATCACGTTCCCTGTTAGACTTTATTAAAGGTTGAATGTGATGCACTTTTTTATTTTCTTCAACCTTTTCCAAACTATGCAATCAGTGTGCATGTCTGTTATTAAATTAAATGAACATGTATTGAGAACATATAAAGGTTTTGCCATTTAGTATTCATTAGAATGCAACCTATGACCTTGTGTTCTTGCTTTGGTGATCAATGGTCCTGGGTAACTGGTTCTCAGGAATTAGCTGCAGTCTCCAAAATGATTGGTTCAGACTACACATAAATGTCTGCGCCTCTGCATGTAAACAGGTCTTATTCAGAGCAGGGAGAGTAGAGCACTTTTTGGAAGTACTGGAGCTAGAGTTTGCCGGGATGGGAGAGGTGCACTGAATCATACTTCGGACTGGATGTGGTATCTCCAGCCTAATAACACCACATTCTCTGCAGAGCTGACATACAAGCACAATGCTTTCTCTGAAACAGCTAGATCCAGCAGCTCTAGTGATAGGACCCTAAAGGAGGGTGCCAAAGTGCCCTGGATGGGTTGTGGTAATTTATTAAAGGGTATTTATAACAAAATTGACAACCCCTTTAAAATTGCTGCAGTACCTTGATTGGTCACTAGGTGGTAATATAAAATACAATTGCTGAAGAGCAGATACAAAAATCTTGCTTTTACAGTGTACATATACACTACGTGGAGAAAAAGGATGTGGCGACCCTTCTAATTAGGCTGTTTGGCCATTTCAGCCACACCCATTGCTAACTGCTGCATAAAATCAAGTTCACAGCTATGCAGTTTCACTGGAATGGGTCATACTCTTAGGGCTAAACCTTGATGGTCACTGAGCTCATTATCAAAATTTCTGCCCTATTAGAGCTGCCCTGAGCAACTAAGTGCTGTTATTGTAAAGTGGAAACATCTAGGAGCAACAACTCAGCCGCGAAGCGGTGGGCCATACAAGCTCACAGAATCGGGACTGCTCAATGTATAATCGTCTGTCTTCAGTTGCGACAAGCGATTGAGTTCCAAACTGCCTCTGGAACACACAAAACGGGTCAAAAACACTGACAAAGTACAAAAAAAATAAAAGTTCTGGGACAATACGCAACATTAATATTCAATGTAACGATTATAATTGTACGATATCAAACATTGAATCCAAGAATTTTGTGGTCATGAATACAATATTACAAGGGTGGTGGAATTCATTGCCTAGGAAGAATGAACGCTGGATGTCCAGAAGCAATAGGGTTAAGTTGTGTGATATACACGAGTATTATGTCTACTACTGCCATCATATCTGTAACAAATGTGCATTAGCTACCTCTTGTGCCTCGTGGTTGTCCTCACCAAACAGTAGCGACTCTTGCAGATAACTAATGATGTCTCGTGAGCCTGCTTCCAGGTCTCAATCTTAGGAAGAGACTACAAATTGCTCCACGGTCACCCAGGGGACAGATGCTACCAGCTACAGCTATACGGGTGCAAATTTTCTCCTGAACAAACCATGTTGTGATGCAAGGTGTGCAAATGTAAAGTTTAAGGGGTTGGATACAGGGAAAATACAGACTGCTTTTGCATGTAGCTCACAAATACTGGACGGCTTTATTTTTACACTACAATTTAGAATTGAGTTTGATCCTTGGCACACAGCAGTGGCAGAAAAGAAAAGTGGGGCAAGATGGAATTGTCCTTGGATCATGAAACCAGTTATGGTTCATTTGATCGCTCCACCTGTTTCTTGGATAAGTGAGGTAATTCTACAGCTAATACATGACGACGAGTGCTGACCCCCTGGGATGCGTGCTTTTATCAGACTCAGACCAATCCAGGGTGCCAGACAATGCACTAAAAAGAGCCATTGTAATTCCCAGCAAAAAGCAAGTTCATCAGGGAGCTTCGAATCGGCCCCAATTCCCACAAAATTAAAATATAGTTAGGTACCTTTGATGTAAAGTGCAGATTACAAACACTTGATGAAACGGCAGCAAACTGGAAGGTAATACATATACACATCTATTTAGACATCCATGCTTACATTACTTCTGCAAGCAACGTTGTTCTTTGTTAATAAAACTGTTTTGTTTATACAGTTCAAAAAATTTAAAATAATCCTCCACCATTCTTTGGATATTGATTGTTGATAGTAGGATCAGGTGGAGTTACAGCAGAGGTGTCACTAATTCTGGTCAATTATTTTACAGTAGACAAGACCAGATGTCAAAATGTTGTGCTGAGTCATCTGCATCATCAATGGGTGTTTAAGATTTTTTCTAAGCACACAACAGTATATAGCACATATAGGTAACATTGTGGCTGAAGTGTTTGGTTTGTTTGGGCCCCCACAAAACAAGGTAACAATGGGCTTAAGGCACCTAAGGTAACAATGCTGTTAATGAACTCCACTGTGGAAAGACGTTGTTGTCATCATCCTTAGCCTCATCCTCACCCTCATCAGTGGTTTGTACATCATCCTCACACAATATTAATTCATCACCGCTGGAATCCACCATTACCGAAGTCTCAGTATTTTGATGTAATTGGCCGGAAAGGCCTTTCTCATGGAAATTGCAGTTAATTTTTTTATGAACATCATCTTTTCCACAATTTGAGGAAGTAGCCTCCTACGCCGATCAGGGCCACCTTAACAACAGTATGGGCCCCCGGGCATAGCAGTGCACCGGGGCCCCTATATATAAATATATAAGTTAAAAAAAAAAAACTTCCCTTTCAATCACGATAAGTTGAATCCTCTTCGCTGTGCTCCTCCATGCTGTGCTCGCAGTGAATGTCTGGCGTGATGACGTCATCACGCCCGACATTCACTGCGAGCGCATCACGGAAGAGAGGTCCAGGGAGTGAGCCGGATCGTCACCTGACCTGAACGGTCAGGTGACCGCAAAAAGTAAGTTTCTTTTTTCTTTTTTTTTCTTCTTTACAGGCTTTTTTACAGTAGCAGCAGACCTGCCAGGGCCCCCTTTCCCCCTGGGCCCCCGGGCACCTGCCCATCGTGCCCAATGGGAAAGACGGCCCTGACGCCGATCGCTGACAAGGTTCCTGGCTGTGCTGAAAACTCTTTCCGACTTCTCACTGGAGGGTGGGCAGCTTAGGCAGTGCAAAACAAGTTGGTACATGAGTCTCCAAATTCCCTTTTTTTCCTCCCAGCATGTAAAGAGACTGTCTGATGTGTCTATTTCTATGCTGTTGTGAAAATAATCCTCCCCTATCCTTTGGATGTTGATGGTAGGATCAGGTGGAGTTACAGCAGAGGTGTCACGTTTTTTAGTCAGTTCTTTTAGACCGGACCAGATGTCAAAATGTTGTGCTGAGTCATCTGCATCATCCCTGGGTCTCGTGGGAAAGCTAAGTTTTTTCCTAGCAGCAGTTGAGTGAGAAACTGAAGGAGGAGACGCTGTCCTGTCACGTAACACTTGAGCTGTCATCTTGCTCACCAGGAGCTCCATGCATCTCTTCAGATCTGGGTCAGTTGGAAACAAAGAGAAGACATAGCTCTTAAATCAAGGATCAAGCACAGTTGTCAAAATGTAGTGATCCGATTTCAAGATTTTGAAAGCTCTTGGATCCTTGCGAAGTGAATAAAGTACTTGATCTACAAGTCCGACGTACTTGCTTTGTTTAATCTCCTTCTTCAGTTTCTCAAGCTGCTTTTCCAGAAGTCTAATTAAGGGAATCGCTTGACTCAAGCTAGCAAAGAACTCACTTCGAATGGTTTCAGCACCTTGCACAACACGAAAAGTATTCTCCACTGCACTTGAGTAAAATACATCCCCCCTCCTTTCCCAATGTCATGGCTTGTGGAGTAAGCATTGATGGCTTTTCGCTGTTCCTCCATCCCCAGAAGCATATACAGGGTGGAATTCCACCTTGTCACCACCTCTTGCTTCAGTTGGTGGCGGGGCAAATTAAACTGCTCTTGTAGCTGCTGCAATCTCCTACATGCTATTGCCGAATGCCGGAAATGTCCAGATATTTTACAGGCCAAAGACAGCATCTCCTGCACGTCCCTGTCATTTTTTAAAAAGCTCTGCACCACCAAGTTTATTGTGTGAGAAAATCAGGGAATGTGATGGAATTCAGTCAGCTGTAATGTTCACACTATTTTGGCGTCAACAGAAATAACATATCCTGAGGAGAGTCCAAGCAGGATTAGCCATGTTGCAATGACATCCCTTAGTTTTTGTAACAGATTATCAGCTGTATGCCTCTTAGTGAAGCCGGTGATACACAGAGTAGCCTGCCTCTGACAAATGTGACATACATGGGTACATGCTTCTGCTGTTCCTGCTGGTGAAGGCGAATCATCAACCCAGTGGGCTGTCACAGTCATATAATCTTTAGTTTGCCCAGTTCCCCTTGTCCACATATCTGTGGTTAGGTGTACAGTGGGTAGAATGGCATTTTGTAGCCCAAGTACAAAAAAAAGAGTGTGACCATCTTCCTATATGAAAAACACATTTATTTTCTTGCCAATATAGGTTTGCACTTTCATATACAACAATTGTAGATGTACTTTTCAGTATCTGCATATTATATTGTATTAAAGTGTACTGTAGCGCAGCCAATCAATTCACTAGGCCACCGAGGCATATCGTGAACCATATTCATCTTGAGGTATCTAGTGAATTGATGGGCAACATTCCCATCAGTGACACGCCAAGCCCCCCACTGCTTTGCTCAGTTCTGTATTGAAGCCAAATAAAAGCCATATGCTATTACACTTGTGGCCTGCAGGGGGTGCTTTAACTTCATATTCTGTATAACTTAAACTTTTTTTTTTTCTAACAAGCCTTACACACTAATTCCCAGCCATCGCCAAGACATACTTCTATACAAAACAACCCAAAACGTTTCATTTACAAAGAGCCAACCTGTATAGGTTTAAGGAGCAAGATGGCGACATTTTCGAAGGAGCAGAAGTCTGAAGAGGCTGATAAAGGAATTTGGGCGACATTCCAGGGCACCTGTTTTTTTCGGACAAGTGCAAGTGTCACATGTAATAAAGTCCTGATGTCCCCTCACTCATAGTTACCATCTTGAGTGTATATTTTTAAAAATGATCTTGAAAAAGTGAGCGAGACTCAATATTTCCCAAGTAGTCATGTTTATTTCTTTCTTTAATGTGAGAAATTATGCTATAAAGAAATTGGCTTTTTAAAAGTGTTTTATTAAACTTGATGAGGCCGCTCCCACAATTGTATACATAACACCATAAAAAGGCCACTTTTATCATGTGGCCCATGCACACACAACTGATATATCTAGTTATAAGATCGGATATCAGCATGCAGTAAGATATTATATATGTGGGCTGCACGGTGGCTCAGTGGTTAGCACTTCTACCTCACAGCGCTGTGGTCTTGAGTTAAATTCCCAACCATGGCCTTATCTGTGTGGAGTTTGTATGTTCTCCCCGTGTTTGCGTGGGTTTCCTCCGGGGGCTCCGGTTTCCTCCCACATTCCAAAAACATACTGGAAGGTTAATTGGCTGCTATCAAAATTGATCCTAGTCTGTGTCTCTCTCTCTCTGTGTGTGTGTGTGTGTGTATGTTAGGGAATTTAGACTGTAAGCTCCAATGGGGCAGGGACTGATGTGAATGAGTTCTCTGTACAGCGCTGCGGAATCAGTGGCGCTATATAAATAAATGGTGATGATGATGATAATTGGGCTTCTTGCATAAGATCTGACTTATCCAGTCACAACTTTAGTTTGGCAGTGAAATGGAATGACTGGATCTGCCACCATGTGGTTAGTATTTGTGGCAAGTGGGTTAAAATAAAGGCAAGCCACAAAAATATGGAGGAAACAAGTTAGAGTCTGTTTTGTGATCAGTTTAGTAGGCTCGTCCAATCAGCTTCCAGCCAAAATTTTTGTATGATCTGGAGGATGACAGAGGCTGAAGCACTGGCTCCGTTGAGTATTGATGAATATTAATGCTCTGGATTAATACTCCTTTGAGTATTACTCCGTTAAGTATTAATTATTATTATTATCCTTTATTTATTAGGCGCCACAAGAGTTCCGCAGCGCCGTACACAGCACAAACAGTAGACTAAACAAGGTAACACATCACAAGCGGTTAACAAAAAATACCAAAACTTCAGAGACTCCAGGCAGGCCAATGCAGTAAAGACGGAGCAGAAGAGCAGGTATGGAGAACAGAGGGAAGAGGGCCCTGCTCAAATGAGCTTACATCCTAAGGGAGGGTATTAATCCAGAGCATTGGGAAGCCAAGGATCTATAAGTTGGGGGGTGGAGACCATAGGGGCATTTTTACTTGGGGTATGGGCAGTATTGTGGTTAGCATTGCCTCCACAGGAGATCCTTGGGAAGCATTGGGTTAGCTTTGGCTCCACATGAGATCCTTGGGAAGCCAAGGATCTACTAGTTGGGAGGTGAAGGCCATAGGGGCATTTTTAGTTTGGGTATTGGGCAGCACTGTGGTTAGCATTGCCTCCACAGGGCGCTGTTGATTCCGACCATGGCCCTATCTGTGTGGAGTTTGTATGTGTACGTGGATTTCCACCACAAACATCCCACTGTCCTAAAACATACCACTAGGTAAATTGAATGCAGACATAATGGACCCTTGTAGACTAGGAAGTTTAGATTGTAAGCTCTTATGAGACGGGGACTGATGTGAATGATTAACTAGTCCCTGTACAGTGCTGGAGAATATGGTGAAATTATATAAATAATAATAAGATAACAGAACTGTAGAATTAATTTTTATTATTTTAGGAGTAAACTTAGCATCAGTCCTTTGATTAAGTTGGTCACCCTGCATCTAATCATTAACACTAATCTTCGATTTAACGCACAACTTTGTCATTTACACTGGTGTGTAATTATGATAAAATGACAGAATACTGCAGATATGCTAGATGGAGTACATAGGCAAACCGAGGGGGGGGGGATTCCTAGTGCCTGGAAACCCCCTCCAAGCCTGGGGCACTGTATAATTGAGGTGGCGGGACCCTGCCCCCGCTTCACACAGCTCTGCTTGAAAAGGGAAAAGGTGCACCTAGCAGTAGTGCACGCAGCATTGCCCATGTATATTATAGGGATAGGGAGAGTTGGAGAGCAGCCAAGCACTGTCTAATATTCTAGCCACGCCCCCATGCATGCTGGTCACGCCCACTGGTGGCGTGGTGTGGAAATCCCCCTTTACAAATCCTGCGTTTGCCCCTGGAGTGTCAATTAGTGATATCTCACATTCTTATAATGTGCTTTAGAATGGCATCTACTATGCTGTGTCCAGTTTAATTTTATTTGCCTTTAATATGCTTTACACAAACACCTAAAATGCTTCTTCATTCACTAAAGATAAACACTCATAAAGGCTCATGAGTAAAACAAGGCCTGCCCCTCCCCCCCCCTGCAATTCTGTATGTGTAGACTGAAATAAAACTTTCTTTTGATAGGGCAGGGTGTGGTTAACATGTCATACTTTACTGATTTACTGAATTATGTGGCCATAGACAATGGCACACCTGTCCACAGTCCCGATTTTCACAGGACATTGTCAGGTTTTAGTTATGTTATATATTGTGCTCACTTGGAGAAATCTGCATGCCATCACCCAAGATGTTATTTGTTGGATTGGGGACAATAACTTCTTGGTCTGGATTTTTAATTTGGAAATGTTGGCAAATATGTGATTGCATATTGCATAGCTGCAATAGAGTATTATTCTTATCTGTAACGGATAAAAAAAAATCACTAAATGAATCCCCTCAAAATGAGACAACGAGCAAATGAACAATGTCTATATTGTACATACATTTGTGAGACTGCAGCCTTTCAAATCGTTGGCACTAGTCAGTAGCTTAGCTAAAAGACTTTGGGCCCAAATTAAATGTGTGCTGGGCCTCATCTTTATCAGAATCCCACCTCGACAACCACTCTTCCCAGAGCCTGAGACAACATTTGGCGCTACAAGCAGGATACTGGTTTGAGCCCCACCTTCATCTGACACGTCGGCCTTTATGTCTACAAGAAGTGATGGTAGCGATAATCAGGAGCATTTGCCTAGTGGGTGTAGGTGACGTAAAAGTGGTGTTAAGAGAAACCAGTGGGAGTGAGGTTGAACGAGTGTCATGTGACAGTTAGGGGATTTAGAGTGTAAGCTCCTATGGGGCAGGGACTGATGTGAGCGAGTTCTCTGTACAGAACTAGTGGTGCTATATAAATAGCTGACAGGCGCGGGCTGGGAGAGGGATGGCCGGGGGGCACACAGGCGACCGCATCATATAACAGGGGATGCGGCCGTGTCATTGATGACGCAGCCGCATCCCCTGTCATGTGATGCGGCCGCCTGTGCGCTGACGCGGCCGCATCTGATGACATCGGAAGCGGCCGCGGGGGGAGAAACTGTTTTTTGCATCCGGGGGGGGCGGCCGGCCGGCCTACCCCCCGGCCCTTATAGGCGTCTAACCCAGCTGCCCCCCTGCCCAGCCCGCCACTGATAGCTGATGATGATGTGTGTGGGCCCAAAACTGCCCTCATGCCCAATAATAATCAGATTGGACTTGATTAGATTGTTATCGGACATGTTGATAAACGTGGTGGAAGTTCTTGTCCTATTTAGACACTTTCTGGTCTGATGTACAGCTATGGATTGGTTCCTTCATCATCATCTATTTATTTATATAGCGCCACTAATTCCACAGCGCTGTACAGAGAACTCATTCGCATCAGTCCCTGCCCCATTGGACCTTACAATCTAAATCCCCCAACATACGCACACACATACTGAGAGGGACTAAGGGCAATTTAATAGCAGCCAATTAACCTATCCGTATATTTTTGGAGTGTGGGAGGAAACCAGAGAAAACCCACACAAAACATACAAACTCCACACAGACATAGTCATAGTCGGGAATTGAACTCATGACCTCAGTGCTGTGAGGCAGAAGTGCTAACCACTAAGCCACCGTTCCTTAATTGTTAATAATAATTGTTATTAGTACATCCTTTGTAATATTATGGATTGTGGCGCTTGTAGCTGTGATGATTTGTATCAAGAAAATCTACTGATGACCATATAAATCTCTCCTGTCTCTTTTTGAACCAAATCCCCCTGAATCTCTTTCTTTTAACGAAATGTATGTAATTTATAAAAGCCATTTTTTTTACATATATATTTTCGTGCTACTTTTGACTTTTTTTTTTTTTTTTTACTTTTTTTTTAAACAAATAAAAACTTGTTGTTCAAAAACTTAATTTCAAAAGTTATTTTTTCTTCCAAATTCTGAAACTTTACTCAGCTTAATTGCAGGTTGGAATCTCTGATATTAAGGGAGGGAGGGGGGTGATTCAATTAGGAGCGAGGTGCCGTTGAACACTGAGGTTCGGATGTGCACATTCCCGTCCATTACAGTAAGGAATCTCCGCTCAATTTTCTGCTCACCTCTATGGGACGTACGGAAAAAGAAGTCGATATTTCATCCTCAATATCGCATCAATGTCTCTCCGCGGACTGCTCCGGAGACACATAGCGCTGAATTGAATCTCCCCCTAAAATTTTGCCAAAATCTGTCACCCATCTCCCACATTTATAACATCGTCCATTGTGTATTTTTTTGTGTGTTTTGTTTAGAGATGCTCACTGACCCTCTTGAACTGGTTTTTGTTTTGGATCTGGATTAGCTTTGTGTTTTGGTTTTTGTTTTGGCAAAACCACCCTTGTGTGTTTTGGTTTTGGTTTTGGATTTTTTACGAAAAAAATCCTAAAATATGCTAAAATCACATATTTTTGCTCTTTTTTTTTCTTCCTGCATTATTATTAACCTCAATAACACTAGTTTCAAGTCATTTGCATTTCAATTTTAACCCTCTCACAGATCACAATATTATTTTCATACACTTTCGGACAAAGACTGCAGCGACCTGGCTGGATGGTAAGCGACAGAGCAATGACACAAACACACAGCAGTTCCTTGCACATCTAGGACACAGAAAAATGGTGCAAGATGGAATTGTCCTTGGGACCGCCCTCCCACCTACCGTTATTTTGGATCTTAAAAAGGAATAAAAAAACCGCGATATCCGAGATCCGACGACGTAACGATGACGTTTTGCCTCGTTTTCGATTCTGAGGGCGCGTGAGAGTACCGAGGCGGCTCGGCTCGGATCCCCTAATTCCGGATGTGTTGGGTTCTCGAGGAACCGAGCCTGAGCATCTCTAGTTTTGTTGCAGTTTTGTGCAATTATCAGCTTTGTATATCATTTGTATCTGATACTCTGCCAAAACCAATGTATATCATTATAAGCATAAATAAGATTGTCTATTCCATGAACAAAAACTTCCAAAGTGTCCTTCTGCCACCCGAAACAGTGAGCAATACACCCTATATAAAATTAGACTTTTACACTGAATGAACTAATACTTTATGTAAATTCAATTTCCTTTGTTGATATTGTGAACGACTGCAAGCAGTGTAACTGCACAGGTGACAGAGGTCAGCAACCAGTGGCTTCTTAGCTGTTGTGGAACTACAATTCCCAGCATGTAGTCCCACAGGGCTTACATAACCCTTCTGTAAATAGTAATTGCTGTGGAAGTCCCTGCACGCCTCTCGCCACACTGTGTTGCTGTAGTTCAGACATCACATGTCGTCAGTGCATGAAAACAACACGACACTAGGGACAAGGAAAGGACATCTCCATTCCCTGCTCCCACCTCAGGACGGAGACATGCGAGCATGGATCCAGCAGCCCTCCGGAGACCTGTGAATACTCCACGGCCAGTCCCTCTGCAGCCATAGCGACACATCTCCACAGCACATCCCGGCCTCAGCGGGGATTCCCACGGACACGTTCAGCCGGTGACAGTGTGCCTTCAGTCTGCGTTCCGTCTGGGAACCCTCATGCATCTTCACCCTCCGCCCTGGTACTATAGAGGTGGGTGATTGTGGCTTTGTGCCAAGACCTCCTAATTGGCACTAAGCGTATACAGATTTCCCTTGTTTGTACCTAATGACAGCTGCCAGGGATCCGTCACGCTGGGTGATTGTTAGCCGGGATGGAGCCACAATGAGAATTAACAGAAAAATAATGAGGTTTTGTTTCTTGCTCTCTCCACTGGGTGTCTGGCACTGAGATTCTGTTGTGTTTATGCCACTGGCACATATATATATGTTTTACCTGGTAACTCCAGGTACATAACATCACATAACATGAGATCTTCTGCTCTCACCTGGGTACTCTCCAGCTGCAAATATAACAAACCAACCAGTCTACTTCTAGTTACACTAGTAAATACACTCGTAGTGGACTGACAATGTCGTACTGCCTCACTTTTGTGAGTTGTTAGTTACAGCATAGATGTCAATATTTTAAATCTGCAAATTGGTCAGGAATAACACCCCAGAGCCGTAGCTTATAATATAATAATTCTAGCGCCTGGGGCGAGAAAGACAAATGCCGCCCCCCTAGCCCTCAATTTTAACCAAATGTACCTAAAATATTCCTAAATTGCGCCCCCTTCAGCGTTGCGCCCTGTCGCACAGCCCTAGTTACGGCTCTGTAACACCCCCCCTCCCCCCCCCTTCCCGCTCACAAATATTTCTACCTAAATTTGATACAAAAAATGACCACCACTATTGTAATGGTATATATAATATGCACATGATATATATTCCTATGTATATATGTGTGCAGGGGCGTAGGAACGGAAATTTTCATGCAGGGCTCGGAGCCCCTTTTTCTCGCGTGTGGTATTTCGTTTTACAACAGTTGTAACAGTGACTGTAGATATACAAAGACTCCCAATCCTATGTTCATTTGTGTCAGTGTTTCAGGGATTGGCCAAAAAAATGTATTTATACATTATTAAATAAATATTATTATTAATATTAATTACCAATTAGTACAATAGCTGTTAAAAAAATAGATAAATTCCATTGTTCTTCTTTAAAAATTAAATTTTTCATGGTCATTGACCTGGTTTTTATACAGAGTTCGTTGACAGCCTAATTCTCATTTGATTGGGAGTATTTTTAAATCTATAATCACTGCCTCACTGATTATGGTATGTGCTACAAGTTTACATTGATATAGCTCATGTCTGTTACTGGACGCACTGCACGAAATTCAGGTAAAGTGAATAGTTGTTCATCATCAATACAGGTTATTTATTAAATGTTTATGAACGTAACACAGTTTTGAGTGGATACCATGACCTCAGAAATATATATATCTACTATATAAATGCCTAGTGGCGTGTGTGAAAAAAAAAAAACAAGCTGCAGCACCACCTGCTGGGCAGAGCTATACACTGACCTATATATTTCTTGAAGGAGAAGTGACAGTTGGGAGTGGTTGGTGGTTGCCGGGGGTGACAGTGGGGAGTTTTTAACACCTTAAGTAGCTTGATGAAGGATGTGGCGATGAAGATGAAGGATGAAGGATGGAGAAAAATGATGAGGTGGTGACATGTGGACAAAACCATGTTAAAAAAGGGCGCTTGCGTCGGGAAGTAACGCTCTTCCCCTGAGGAGGCCTGAGCTAGGCTCAAATGCATGAAAAGAACCTTTTTAACACCTTAAGTAGCTTGATTTGACTAGAATGCATGAGTATCATGCACGGGTAAACTTGTATATATATATATATCTCAAGATGCATTCCGGAACACAGCTCGAGTAACTGCTTGTGTGGTCCAGCTTTTGCTTCCATCCTAAGGTTTTAAATATAACTTATGAGACTACATCCAGAATGTAATTTTTAATCTTTGTGAGGAATTAGCCATTAAAACAAAGGCCCAATCTGGTGTTATAGCAAGGGTGATGTTATAAAGACGGTGACATATAATGCACTAAATACATTTTAATTCACTTTTGTGTGTTACAAAGGGTGTGATATGAAGAGTGAGCACTGCACTATGTAGTAGTAGCGTTATAACAAAATCATACTTTAAATAAAACTGGAATCATGATTGTTCCTAGTGAAAAAAATAGCAAAGCTCAACAAAATTTACTTTTGCAAAACATAATATATATATATATATATATATATATATATATATATTAAGGGTTTCCTTTCATAGAGGTACTCCACCTGAAAAAGTAATATCCAGTTTTGGGTGAAGGTTACCAAGTTATGGTAAACTACAGAGCTACTAACTTGCAGTTCAACATCCACTCGATCTGCCGGATCCCAGGAAGTCTTAAAGTGGTACAGCAGTGCCCTAATTTCTGTTTCTTAGGCAGGCCTGTCACAAACACATAATGGTGTTGTCGATGCCCCTCCCCTGCATGAATGGGAGGTTCACAGGGGGGGGCATAGACAACGCAGCTTCCTGGTTGAAACATGCAAGTTGTGGAAGCAGAGACGAGAGCATCTGGTGGATCATTGAATCCTTCAGGGGACCCGTTGTATCAGGGGAAATTGAACGCTGCAATCCAGGTAAATAAGTCTCTGAATTTTATCATAACCTGGTAAACTACATCCAGAATATGTGTTAGGTAGAGTTATTCAACAAGATCCTGCTGGCGGTTTGGAATGAAATATTTTGTTTTACATTTATTGTGTATTTATTTCTGCTTGGGGGGGTTAGTGTTTTTGGGTGCAGGTGTCTGGCATTTTTCTTTTTTCTAATTACTAGACTATATTTATTCCTATTGCATATAGTTGTTGCCATGGAGCTCTGGTAAATGAGGCCTTTAAATCTGGCTGTTTATCAGTGAGGGCCCCAGGGGTGTCATTAGTCACCTGTACCTGGTTTAGAATTTCCAGCAATTGCCTTTCCTTCGTTAGTTTTCTTATTTATTTTTTTATTTGTTCATGAGAAGGTGGCAGCGCAGGTAAAACTGACAGACCTGCGAAATAAAACTGTAGAAATGTAGACATCTGTTTAGAATGTTATATTTAGGAAATGGATAAGAAGTGCATCAATTATACATAGTTTTGCTAACAGTCTGACTTACAGATTGTGACTCCGCGACACAAATTCCGCTCTGTGTGATGTCATGCGCCAATGTTGACGCACATGAAACTGAAAGGGGAATAATGAAATACTTTGCACATCTACAGTTTCTGTGGTTAGGAAACCGGCCTGAGGGATCGTAGACAAGGGCTCCTCGTTTAAGCATTTAAGGCATATTGTTAAAGAATATTCAACCCACTTTAAAGCTGACAGTCAAACAAACAATGTAAGGTAATATACCACACAGTTTCTAGCAAGCATTTTCCTTACTTTGTGTCAATTTTTACGTTACTAGGAGCGTAAACGTTTGGTGAAATAAAATTCTATGGGAACTCTAAGTACAAACTAATGCTGTAGGAAAGCTTTGATACTGGGTAGCACAGTGGCTCAGTGGTTAGCACTTCTGCCTCACAGCACTGGGGTCATGAGTTCAATTCCCAACCATGGCCTTATCTGTGTGGCATTTGTATGTTCTTCCCCTGTTTGTGTGGGTTTCCTCCCACACTCCAAAAACATACTGGCAGGTTAATTGGCTGCTATCAAATTGTGTGTGTGTTAGGGAATTTAGGCTGTTAGCTCCAATGGGGCAGGGACTGATGTGAGTGAGTTCTCTGTACAGCGCTGCGGAATCAGTGGCGCTATATAAATAAATGGTGATGATGATGAAGTAATGCTCTGTTAAAGTGAGGACAAAGTACAAGGTTTTGTCTACCCTTTTAACTAGAGTTGTCTTTCAATGTCCATTTCTCCCTGTAAATGATTTATTTGCAGGATATTATGTGTATGGTTTTTTTTAAGACTTTATGACCGTTACATATAATATAAGCAGCACAGTTTGCTCTACTATAATATTTGTTTTAAAGACATGTTTCACAAACATTCGCAGTCACTTGTGCGTTTTTCCCGAGGGCGAGACTCTATTCTGTTTCCTTCCAATTCCGTATTCTGCTACCGATTACATTTCATAACCAGCAACTGGCTGCTCCGTCCAGGGGGATTTGCTGCCCCAGTGAGCCTAATGAAGAGGAGTGATTTTATTAATTATACTAATATATTTTGTGTCTGATTGAGATTAATTTCAAGGGTGGTGCATTAGTTAAGTCTGACATTCTGTGTTGTTTGTAGACGCCATACTGTAATAGACTAGATTAACAGTACCTTAAGAATGGGCAGTTTAATTACGTTATATAGCCCATTCATGTATGTATTTATTTTCAATAATCTATAGAACGTGAATCAAGGCAATATATATATATATATATATATATATATACACACAAGTTAACCCGTGCATGATACTCATGCATTCTAGTCAAATCAAGCTACTTAAGGTGTTATAAAGGTTCTTGTCGTGCATTTGGGGCTAGGCCAGGCCTCCTCAGGGGAAGAGCGTTACTTCCCGACGCAAGCGCCCTTTTTTAACGTGGTTTTGTCCACATGTCACCACCTCATCATTCTTCTCCATCACCTCATCCTTCATCTTTATCGCCACATCTATCCAGATGTCTATCCAGACACAGGGATCTCTCTCAGCGTTCCTGAGTATCACACTCCTCTTGCTCTGTCACCCCCTGGCAACCACAAACCACTCCCCACTGTCACCCCCGGCAACCACCAACCACTCCCAACTGTCACCCCCGGCAACCACCAACCACTCCCAACTGTCACTTCTCCTTCAAGAAATATATATATATTTTTTTTAAATCTTTATAAACACTTTTAACAATTAACAAATTAAATTAACAAATTAAAAACATCTTAGTATACCAAATTTCAGCCCTTTCTGAGTTTTTTCCCCACACACACTAAGAATTTAGTAGGTCAGTGTATAACTCCGCCCAGCAGGTGGCGCTGCAGCTTGATTTGTTTTTTTTTCACACACACACTAACACACGCCACTAGGCTTATATATATTAGAAATATATATATATATATATATATATATATATATATATAAAAAGTTTAGATTATAGAAATGTAATTATATAGGAATCAGATGTACCAGGGGTATAAAGTCATGCCTTCAGCAGTACTGGTTTTCAAAGGAAACTAAAGATCTACGTTTTTAAAGAGGACACGGTCTTGTGATATGGAGACCTTGCACCAAGGTTTGGGGGACTCGTGTGTGCCCAGTCAGATCGGAGGCATGACTACGAATTTTTCAATTGGCAATACTGGGAAAATCATCAATAGAAGTAACAACTGGTTGTCTCCAGATTTGCCAAGGTGATGTTATGTGCTTATGGCCAGGGCTTAAAACTTCTATCGTATTTATAAATACAAAATATACCATAAGAAGAACATATGTCCAAAACATAGCAGAAATATGTCAACTGTATGAGTCCATTGGTTAGGAGTATCTGAGTAAATGTATATTAAACATAATCAAGTTATTCTGCCCTCCTGCTGCTATTACTGGCTACACTTTACATATTTGAACAAGCAAGGTGTATGGGGGGGAGGGGTTACTGTTGAGGGCTTTGTAGGTGAAGTTGAGTTTTTTAATTGGATCTTAGAAGATATGGGGATCCAGATTAGGGATTTGCAGAGGTATGCAGTAGGTGGATGACAGTGGAAGATCAGTGTTGCTGCAACATTTAGGGGTACATTTATCAAGCTGTGGATATGAAACAGTGGAGCCTATAGCAACCAATCAGATTCTAGTTATCGCTTATATAGTACATTCTATGAAATGACAGCTAGAATCTGATTGGTTGCTATAGGCAACATCTCCACTTTCTCAAACCCACAGCTTGATAAATTTACCCCTGAGAGTGGATTGATGCAGGGATAAATGGGTGAGGGGAATAGCAGATAGGAGAAGTTTGCAGTAGTTGAGATGGGATATGATAACAGGAGTTTTGGTTGCATCTTGGGTAAGATATATTGTATAAATTAGCAATATAATTAGGTGGAGGTGAGAGAGACTGGATGGAAGGGGTGAAGCAGAGGGCAGACTCAAAGTTAATACCATAGTAGCGAGCATGTGAGACTGAGGAAATTGTGGTCTTGATGGTGAAGGAGATTTGAGGGGAGGTGGTGACTTTGGCTGGAGGGAAGATGATAAGTTCTGTTTTGTACATGTTGCGCTATAGATAACTTTGGGACATCCACGTTGAGATAGCAGAGAGGCATTCTAGAGTCACTAGAAAAGAAAGAGGTCACGAGAGGAGTGTTAGGTTTGGGTCAGTAAAGTGACATACTTGCCAACTTGTGGTTTCTACCGTCCGGAAGTTCTCCGAGGTGAGGTCAAGCAGCAAGTGTGTGTGTGGGGGGGGCATCACAGCGGCACGATCCTCGTCATTAAGACCCACCTCCGGGTCCCACCTTCAAGGTCTGGGAGGACTCCATGAAATAAAGGAGCTCCCCGGGCCATTATGGGAGAGTAGGCAAGTATGAAATAAGGTGTAATTGTAAATTGAGTACATTTAACTTTTGAAAAATAGACCATTTTAGGAAATCAAGGTCTGCAGGCTACAAATTAGCAGCTGTAGCATTCATCGTAACAAGCGTGACCCTACGTCATTCTGGGAAGCAGGAGCCACTGGACGTATTTTGGATGCTTATAAAGCCCCCAGCATTATGCAGATTGCAAATGACTTGTAATGAGATTCAGTCTTGAGCACCTCTTTGTACACCATAGCAGGTGCAGGCTGTGCAGTGTAGCTTGTTGCAGTCTGTAGTGCAGACGGATGCAGCCCATGGCACTCCTGCTGCTGTTGCTACAAGTCTAAGCATATGCTGCCAGATATATATATATATAGATATATATTTTTACAGGGCATGCTGGGACTTGTAGTTGCACAGCAGCTGGAGAGGTATGTGGTCCCTAAGACTTGCAGTAATGTGTGGAGCCCACAGCAATGCTGAATTTCAGTAACCCATCTGGTGTCAGCGTGAGACTGGGCGCTGATTCTTCTAGCAAATAAATCACAATACCCCCTCCCGGGCAATGGGAGGTATTTATTCTACACCTGCATGTGAATTATGTCTGTACACATCATTTCCAGCAGTAATTTCCCTTGAGATATTTAGGCTACAATACAGCTGAACCTGGATCCACTCTTAGCAGCATTGCAAAATTTGCCCACCTCCTAAAATGGATAGAATTTGGAATTCCTTAAATAATCACCATAGAATAATGCACATTGTATTTTTGTGATGGGCTCCTGAGTTTATTTCAGTGATATTAAACTGTCTCATGCGTAAGCGTCTCCTGGTGTCCTGCTTGCCATGCCTCAAAGCATGTTTGTATACCACCAAGTGATTGAGGGAAATTGGAATAATGATTTGACTTGGAGTCTGCTTCCCAGTCTGAATCAAGTCCTACCCAGTCTGCTCGGGGTTTAATTGCCTCCCCCTCATTAAAGAGTCTGGCAAAGTACCAGGGCAAGCAGAGACACCTTTATGCCGTCTCCCTCTCACCCTCCCCACGGTGTCCTTGAAAGATTGCAGCTATATAAACATAGGGTGTTTGAAATGAAATCCTGGGCAGGATTGTCAGCAGCGACGCTATTTAATATAGGATCACAAAAGATGACATTAAGGGTTCTGGTTGACATTTTTGTAGATCTGGATGGAATCAAGCTGTTGAAATAGTGTCAACATTAACCTGCCAAAATGCTCATCATTATCATCATCATTTATTTATATAGCGTCACCAATTCCGGAGCGCTGTACAGAGAGGATATTTGTCAAACACATCAGTCCCTGCCCCGTTGGAGCTTACAGTCTAAATTCCATAACATATACACACACACACACACACACACACACACACACACACACACACACACACACACACACACACACACACACACACACACACAGACAAGGGTTCATTTTGTCTGCAGCCAATTAACCTACCAGTATGTTTTGGGATTATGGGAGGAAACCGGAGCACCTGGAGGAAACCCACATAAACACGGGGAGGACATACAAACTCCACACAGATAAGGCCATGGTCGGGAATCGAACTCATGGCCCCAGCGCTGTGAGTCAGAAGTGCTAACCACTAAGGCACTGTATCTTTAATTTATAAAACGCTGACATATTACGCAGCGCTGTACATTGAAGGGATAATGACACAAACAAATGACATGAGACAGAAGGTAAAGATGGCCCACGTGGAAGTGGAATAACGATTGTAATTGCTGGTGGGGAAAGTGCGTGTGGCTATTGTTAGGCAGCAGCACTATCTGTCTGCAATAATTTATCATGAATGCACTGTGGCAGCATAAGCCATTTACAAAATCAAATTATTTGCCAATTTACTTTTTTTACTATACAGAAAATGTTGCCTGCACGCAGGGAAGCAGCCATATTGTGGGCTGGTCCAGTTGTTACTAGACATTAGTAGTGATGCCAGTAGCTCCCAGTGAATAGTCTACATTTTTATGAATATAAAGAGTTGCCTCTAGGGGTGGATCAACCATGGTAGCAGAGGGTGTAGCTGCTACAAGGCTCCCACAGCTGGAGGGGGAGGGGGGGGGGTCTACCTCCATTGTCAAAGACCCACTCGGCAGCACTGGGGCTGCAGACAGTTTCTCACATCCTCTGGCTTACTGAAGCTCCCTCTAGTGATCAGGGCCGTACTGTTAAATAGCCAAAAGTAAGCCTGTGATTGGTTAACAGTATAGGCTGTTCCCTATTGGTTGCTATAACAGCAGCCACTGACTGATCAGTAGAAAAAGCTTCAGTAAGCTGGTGGAGGTGAAAAATTGTTTTCTTCTAGTACATAGCGGTCCTCACAACATTTTTGCTCTGGGATCCACAAATATAATTTATACAGATACTATTTACAGGTTTTCACAGGGCCGCAAAACTGAATTTGGCGCCATGGTACAGCAACTTCTTGGGACTCCCTTCTAAGATTATTAGCACAAAGGGACGTGGCCACACAGTGTTGTGGGCATAGCCATGCTGCACCTCTTTTGACATGATATATGACATTAAAACTACTGATTTGTTGTCTGGGTCCTGGAATGTTGGGGCCTGTTTGGAAAATGTATAGGTACATGAAATATGGAAAGCAATAAGTGAACACAGCAGATAACACAGATCGCACAGTATATAATACATACAGTAAAGTATAAAATATATTTATTGCACACAGTCTGTATGAGCTCACATGGATGATCTGTGGTACATGGGTGACAAGTAGGGGAGGGCTGACAACTTTTGGCCTTTTGCCGTTTTAAATTTCCTCTGCAAAGTCGACGAATATCAGTGACTTGCAGAATCCGCTGCTTAATACATTTACCCCCCAGGCTCTTGTACCAATGTAACAGAACAATAGGCGTGACGAAATCCATGTGGATGTGGTTTGTCTAATCTGAATGTGGTTATATATAGGAAATAAAATATATGAAAAATGTTCATGTCATAGAGCTATAACCAAAACAACATTTACCAGCCTCATCTGAGTAACATTCAGCAGCCTTGTGACCACCACACAATACATAGATCATACCCTCCCCAGCCACATTGTGCCCTCCCCAGCCACATCATGTTGCCACCCCTAGCCATACCCATATCATGCTGCTAGCCTGCACATCATGCCGCTTTTGCCACCCTCAGCCACATTATGCTACTACCCCAGCCATGCCCCTATCATGCTGCCAGCCTGTACATCATATGCTGCTAGTGCCTCCCTCAGCCACATTATGCTGCCAGTGCCACCCTCAGCCACATTATGCTACCACCCCAGCCATGCCCCTATCATGCTGCCAGCCTGTACATCATATGCTGCTAGTGCCTCCCTCAGCCACATTATGCTGCCAGTGCCACCCTCAGCCACATTATGCTACCACCCCAGCCATGCCCACATCATGCTGCCAGCCTGTACATCATATGCTGCTAGTGACTCCCTCAGCCACATTATGCTGCCAGTGCCACCCTCAGCCACATTATGCTACCACCCCAGCCATGCCCACATCATGCTGCCAGCCTGCACATCATGCTGCCAGTGCCACCCTCTGCCACATTATGCTGCCAGTGCTACCCTCAGCGACATTATACTACCAGCCAGTCATGCCCCCATCATGCTGCCAGCCTGCACATCATGCTGCCAGTGCCACCCTCTGCCACATTATGCTGCCAGTGCTACCCTCAGCGACATTATACTACCAGCCAGTCATGCCCCCATCATGCTGCCAGCCTGCACATTATGCTGTCATGCCCCCATCATGCTGCCAGCCTGCACATTATGCTGCCAGTGCCACCCTCAGCCACATTATGCTGCCTGTGCCACCCTCAGCCACATCATGCTACCATCCCAGGCATGCCCCATCATGGTGTCAGCCTGCACATCATACTGCCAGTGCCACCCTCAGCCACATTATGTTGCCAGTGCTACCCTCAGCAACATCATGCTGCCAGTGCCACCCTCAGCCACATTATGTTGGCAGTGCCACTCTCAGCCACATTATGCTGCCAGTGCCACCCTCAGCCACATCATGCTACCACCCCAGCCATGCCCACATTTTGCTGCCAGGCTGCACATCATACTGCCAGTGCCACCCTCAGCCACATTATGTTGCCAGTGCTACCCTCAGCCACATCATGCTGCCAGTGCCACCCTCAGCCACATCATGCTGCCAGTGCCACCCTCAGCCACATTATGTTGGCAGTGCCAGCCAAAGCCACATCATGCTACCACCCCAGCCATGCCCCCATAATGCTGCAAGACTGCACATCATGCTGCCAGTGCCACCCTCAGCCACATTATGCTGCCAGTGCCACCCTCAGCCACATCATGCTGCCAGTGCCACCCTCAGCCACATCATGCTACCAGTGCCACCCTCAGCCACATTATGTTGGCAGTGCCACCCAAAGCCACATCATGCTACTACCCCAGCCATGCCCCCATCATGCTGCAAGACTGCACATCATGCTGCTTGTGCCTCCCTCAGCCACATCATGCTGCTTGTGCCTCCCTCAGCCACATTAAGCTGCCACCCTCAGCCACATCATGCTGCCAGTGCCACCCTCAGCCACATTATGTTGGCAGTGCCAGCCAAAGCCACATCATGCTACCACCCCAGCCATGCCCCCATAATGCTGCAAGACTGCACATCATGCTGCCAGTGCCACCCTCAGCCACATTATGCTGCCAGTGCCACCCTCAGCCACATCATGCTGCTTGTGCCTCCCTCAGCCACAATATGCTGCCAGTGCCACCCTCAGCCACATCATGCTGCTATCCTCAGCCACATGATGCTACCACCCCCAGCCATGCCCCCATCATGCTGCCAGCCTGCACATCACGCTGCTAGTGCAGTATTTCCTGGCCAGTGCACCTCACATCAGTTAAAAAAAAACACCCAAATAGTAGCCCTCCCGCTTCCTCTTGGCGCCCTTGCAGGTGTTATACATATATTACCATAACTTCATAATAATAATTATAATAATAATATATAAGGCAAATACAAAATTAGATTGTGTGCCAAACATGCACATTCTTCTGTACACAAACATTTGGCTCATCACTCAGACACATCGCTGCATAACTGCCCCCCCCCCCCCCCCCTCCTTGGCTTTGCTTATCCTGAAATCACCTATTTCCTGCCAATGATCTGCCAGTAAAGCTGCACCATTTATCTCCATTCCCAGAGAGGAATAATGAGACTTTGCTCCCTGGATACGGTGAACAGGAGACAGTCGCCATGGTAACACAGTTGCGCAGTGTCCTCGCCTCCACCTGACTGCCTCAGTCTCCTGCTTCTGCTGTGGAATGATTTGTTACTCGATCATGTCGACCAGACTGTGCATTACAGTCACGCTCATGGTTACTGCCACCAAAGCCCTCAGCACCCGGCCAAGATACCACCAACATCTCCTCATATTTCACATGGCCGAAGACATTCGTTCTCATTATAGAAACTTGTGCAGTACAATTAGTATTCTGCACATAGGATGCAATTCTTACTACTTGTAGGTGTCTCCTTATCAGGTAACATTTAATGTAGGTGAATATAATGCAAACAAATTACATTACCAAGTTCAGGGGGATGCTAGTCCATAAAGGTCAGCCTAGACAATATTGCACCTGTTTAGATGCTTATAACACCACTAAGTACTAAAACACATAATAATAATTTATAGGGTGGATGGTACTTGGGTCTATTTCTGATATTGTGGCTACCTCATACATAATTAGTCTTAAAACCTGGCTTTAAATGGGCAATTTAATTTTTAATTGTCATAAGTTGTCAAAACTGCATAACCCAACTGAAAATCTCCTCTATTGGCTCTGGACGTTTTTAGAAAGCAGTGTAGTTTAACAATACAGATACATACATCAGACCCGAAGGAAAGAAAATTTGGAAAGAAAGGGGTCATTTAGATTAGAAAAGGTAGACTCTAGTTCCAAAAGGGAGACATTTGGGATGTGGCATAACATTCGAGTTTGCAGCCATTGCAATCACAACAGGGCTTGCGGGCTCTGGGTTCCTGGGAGTCCAGCACCGCATGCCCCTAGGGTGACTAGACATCCCTGATTTTCAAGAGTAGGGGGGTATATTTACTAAACTTTTTGTTTGAAAAAGTGGGGATGTTGCCTATAGCAACCAATCAGATTCTATCTTTCATTTATTTAGTACTTTCTACAAAATGAAAGCTAGAACCTGATTGGTTGCTATAGGTAACATCTCCACTTTTTCAAACCCGCAGTTTAGTAAATCTAGCCCTAGATCTCTTTTTGACTAGGAGGTACCTGGGTTCAGGGTATCCATTCATACATCCAGTTTTAACAACACAGAGATACTGTTCTTCCTGCTATCACTGTCTAGTCAGACAGTCACTGTCCTGGATGATAGCACAGGTTATGAAGTTCCTGCGTTAGGAGGTGGCGGCCACAGATATGAGCATGATGCAGAGACAGAGGAATCAGAGCAGCGGGAATGGTAAATCATTGTGTCAGGTCTGGGATTTGTGTGGTGCACTAGTCACCAGGATTTGTATGTAGGCCACCAGTAATATGGGGGGGGGGACTTTGTACACTAGTCGCCTGGTATAGGTAGATCTGCTGTATAATATACTGTAGCCAGTAGGATTAAGGAATGTTTTGTATACTAGCTGCTGGGAATGGGGTGGTCTTTGTACACTTATGACCAGGAATCAGGGATAGCCTTGTATACAAATTCCCAGGAAAGAAGGGTCTGTTGTGTGTACTAGCTATCAGTATGCTTTGTATACTTGCTAATGGGATTGGGATCTGTTTTAGGCACTAGGATTGATATCAGCCTTTGCCACTAGCCACCAGGACTGTCATCTAATGTAGGAGAGCAGAACTTTAAACTGCGGGTTGGAAAAAGTGGAAATGTTGCCTATAGCAACCAATCAGATTCTAGCTATCATTTGTTTAGTACATTCTACAAAATGACAGCTAGATTCTGATTGGTTGCCATAGGCAACATTTCCACTTTCTCAAACCCACAGTTTAGTAAATATACCCCTAAATCTAGTTGGGCTAGAACCATGACAAGGTTGGATATTCTAGGATTAAGCCATCTTTTATTCCCCACAGCTGTCACTGACCTCCGACTGTCGGGAGACTTTATGGAAATATTAAGGAGACAAGGGGACAATGTTGGGGAAGGGCAGAGGGCTTAAGTTCAAATTTTCCAACAGATCCCTTAGGCCTCTAGCTTGGGAGGTATTTTGCTCATTCTGACGTTAGGATTTGGATCCATCGTAGTTTGAAAATATATCAGTGCTAGAGCTTTAAGAGTTTATAGAGGATAAGCAGTAGGTCACAATCTTAGGCTTTGCTCTTGTTCCACGAACTTAGTTAATAAACCACTTAAGAGAGTTAGGGTGATTGGTACATTATAAAATGACTAATTGACTGACATTATTAATTATATGGGGAATAATCTACCTCTTACAATGCTTTGAAACAGATTAATGAACCCTGAAATGTGGTCATTACACAACGTTTGAACTCTAGGTACTATTTTCTGAATTTTCACTGACAGACGTACTAGTGTATTTTCTATAGGTTTTTATTACTTTGAAGTTTAGTTGTTGTAGATAAGTACTTTTTATGAGCCATACAGTCTGCATTGATGCTCTTTGCTTCAATACTTATATATATAATATACATATTCTTTTACAACATGTGGTCAGTTGGGTGTGCGTGCATCGTTTACCTGGGGAAGAGATAGCACCAGGATGCACTATGGGAAGAAGGCAAGCCGGCGGAGGCAGTGTGATGCTCTGCTGGGAAACCTTGGGTCCTGGCATTCATGTGGATGTTACTTTGACACATACCACCTACCTAAACATTGCAGACCAAGTACACCCCTTCATGGTAATGGTATTCCCTGACGGCAGTGGCCTCTTTCAGCAGAATTACGCGCCCAGCCACACTGCAACCATGGAAGCCCCATCTCGCTACTTACAGCACTTAAAGAATCTGCTGCTAACGTCCTGGTGCCAGATTCCGCAGGACACCTTCAAAGGCCTTGACGGATCAGAGCTGTTTTGGCGGCATGAGGGTTGCCTACACAATATTAGGCAGGTGGTTTTAATGTTGTGACTGATCGTTGTATATCTAAGTTGTCAAACATAATAAGCAATATAGAGCTGCTGTGGTCTAAGAGTCCCTTTGATCATTTGGTTTCAAATTAGCTGACAATGTGTCTGGCAATGGGTGTAATACAGTTGATTATGTGTTCTGTGCTGTAGGACTGGAAATATGGACTGGAAACGAGGTCTGTGCCAAAGGGCTGTATCTGTGCCATGTGGCTGCCTGGCAATGGTGTCCATTCAGTGTGGCTAAGCCTGGGCTGTTTTATTCATGAAACAACATGCCTCCTCTCCGGCTAGAGGAGAAGGGGGTGGCTCTCCGGGTTTTGTGAAACTACAATTCCCAGCATGCCTTGCCAGCTATTGGCTGTCTATCTACTGGCAAAGCATGCTGGGGCTTGTAGTTTAACAACACCTGGAGAACCACAGGTTGGCCAGGCCTGATCTAGTTATACCAGTGACCCAGCACCAGGGACAGGAATCTATTAATATACATTCAAGATCAGAGCACAGTCTCTGCATATACAGCAATACACTTAACATTATACATAGCAAGTGTAAAAAGGAACTGCAGACCTGGTCTGAGAGTTGAAGTTGGTCTGGAAAAGCAACAGCTTTATATCCATATACACAGTAATATCAATCTTCTAAAATAGCTGGAGTGTGGAGAAAGAAAGAAAAAGAAGCTTGTCAACTTTCAGGCACAGTTCCCAGAGGATTCTGGGAGAGGCTCCAACTAAGGCCCAGTATGTAGCCTAAAGTAGCAGTAGTTTTCCAATAAAATAATAATAGGAATGTTCATACATACATCAAGTTCAGAGGACTCGTTTATGTATAGCCTTGTGCCTTGAATAATCATCGATGTTCCGGAATGTGTGAGTTTTTATAATATGCACATTACTCTTATGTCTCATGCTGAGGAAGCTTCATTTGTATCCCACCGGCTGCTCACCGCTTGCGCCGTAGTTGCTCCGGCTCTGTACTCTGGCTGGAGATTTAATATTCAGTAATACTTGTGCCAGGAACAATCGCTTACGTTTCAGACTTCATGATGCCCAATCTTCAGCCAACTATACGGCTGGATCCACAGCAGTGCAAGCGATGAGCAGATGTGATGAAAACGAAAACTCCAGTGTTAGACAAGATCAGGGGGTAAATGTATCAAGCTGAGAGTTTTCCGGCGGGTTTGAAAAGTGGAGATGTTGCCTATAGCAACCAATCAGATTCTAGCTGTCATTTTGTAGAATGTACTAAATAAATGATAGCTAGAATCTGATTGAAAAACTCTCAGCTTGACACATTTACCCCCAGGAGTCAGTGGCAACAATCTATGCAGTAATAATATCGCTAACAAGTACCAAAGCATGGGACAAGGCAAGTACCGACATGGATATGAACCGGTGGCTATGGTCAACACTTGATGCCAGGGCAGTGTAGCAAACAACAGACAAGCAGTGGTCAGAAAGACAAAAGCAAAGAGCCCTGTGCCAAGTCCCAGGGGAGTAGGAAAGCCCCCTGTGAATTTCAAGCTATCATTAGGACAAGTTGACCTAAAGTCCTAAAATTCACCTTTCAAGATGTAGCTTCTACTTTAGAAAAATACAGCTGTTTGGCACATAATATATCCTACATTTGCATAATTATTTATTTGCATTTATTTGTATAGCGATATTGTATTACGCCGAATTTTCCAGGCAATGTCACATCAGTCACCTAAATGTTACTTTATGTTCATTATGGTCCTATGAATGAGAAGTGGCTATCACAGTAATATTTGCTGTGATCAAGGTCAACAACTTGTTTTCCTAATACAACATTTGGAGGAACTATTTGGAACTAGAAAGTATTCTATCTCCGTTATCTGAAACCTTCTATAAAACAATTTAGAAAATGGGTGGCCAATCAATCAGAGACCCTCAGACCTCTTTGTATGCCCCTCAGACCTCTTCTCATGCCCCTCAGACATCTTCATATGCCCGTCAGACCTCTTCATATGCCCCTCAGACCTCTTCACATGCCCCTCAGACCTTTTCACATGCCGCTCAGACTTCTTCACATGCCCCTCAGACATCTTCATATGCCCGTCAGACCTCTTCACATGCCCCTCAGACTTCTTCACATACCCCTCAGACCTTTTCACATGCCCCTCAGACCTCTTCATATGTCCCTCAGACCTCTTCACATGCCCCTCAGACTTCTTCACATACCCCTCAGATCTTTTCACATGCCCCTCAGACCTCTTCACATGTCACTCAGACCTCTTCACATGCCCCTCAGACCTCTTCACATGCCCCTCAGACCTCTTCACATGCCCCTCAGACCTCTTCACATGCCCCTCAGACTTCTTCACATGCCCCTCAGACATCTTCATATGCCCGTCAGACCTTTTCACATGCCCCTCAGACTTCTTCACATACCCCTCAGACCTTTTCACATGCCCCTCAGACTTCTTCACATACCCCTCAGACCTTTTCACATGCCCCTCAGACTTCTTCACATGCCCCTCAGACCTTTTCACATGCCCCTCAGACCTCTTCACATGTCCCTCAGACATCTTCACATGCCCGTCAGACTTCTTCACATACCCCTCAGACCTTTTCACATGCCCCTCATACTTCTTCACATACCCCTCAGACCTTTTCACATGCCACTCAGACTTCTTCACATACCCCTCAGACCTTTTCACATGCCCCTCAGACCTTTTCACATGCCCCTCAGACCTCTTCACATGTCCCTCAGACCTCTTCACATGCCCCTCAGACCTCTTCACATGCCCCTCAGACTTCTTCACATACCCCTCAGACCTTTTCACATGCCCCTCAGACCTCTTCTCATGTCCCTCAGACATCTTCATATGCCCGTCAGACCTCTTCACATGCCCCTTAGACCTTTTCACATGCCCCTCAGACCTCTTCACATGTCCCTCAGACCTCTTCACATGTCCCTCAGACCTCTTCACATGCCCCTCAGACCTTTTCACATGCCCCTCAGACTTCTTCACATGCCCCTCAGACTTCTTCACATGCCCCTCAGACATCTTCATATGCACGTCAGACCTCTTCACATGCACCTCAGACTTCTTCACATACCCCTCAGACCTTTTCACATGCCCCTCAGACATCTTCATATGCCCGTCAGACCTCTTCACATGTCCCTCAGACTTCTTCACATACCCCTCAGACCTTTTCACATGCCCCTCAGACCTCTTAACATGTCCATCAGACCTCTTCACATGCCCCTCAGACTTCTTCACATACCCCTCAGACCTTTTCACATGCCGCTCAGACTTCTTCACATGTCCCTCAGACCTCTTCACAAACCCCTCAGAACTTTTCACATGCCACTCAGACTTCTTCACATGCCCCTCAGACATCTTCACATACCCCTCAGACCTTTGCAGGCCCTTAGATCGCTTCACATGCCCGTCAGACCTTTTCACATGTCTCTCAGACCTCTTTGCTTGCCCCTCAGACCTCTTCACATGCCCCCAGACTTCTTCACATGCTCCTCAGACTTCTTCACATACCCCTCAGACCTTTTCACATGCCCCTCAGACCTCTTCACATGCCCCACAGACTTCTTCACATGTCACTCAGACCTTCGCAGGCTCTTAGATCACTTCACATGCCCGTCAGACCTTTTCACAAGCCCCTCAAACCTCTTTGCTTGCCCCTCAGACCTCTTAACATGCCCCTCAGACCTTTGCAAGCCCTTAGATCGCTTCAAATGCCCCTTAGACCTTTTCATATGCCCCTCAGACCTCTTCACATGCTGATACCTTCTTTGCATGCCAATTGAGAGCCCAGAGGACTTCCCTAACTATTTCAAAACTGATTATGCTAAGGTGTTACTACATTAGACCTTCAATTGGTAATATGCTTCTTATTATGGTTATAATAATACTTCTTGCATTGTACTAACCAGTGAGGTTTTACATAACTTTCTGTCGGGATCCACACTCCTTCCCTTGTCCATTGAGACCAACAGGCAATGTATACGGCTCTTATGACTGAAGAACGTCCAAAGCTCTTGGTTGGATGGGTACTCAAGGGATGGTATGAGCGATTAAACACTTGTCATTAACCCCACTACTTAATCTTTGCTAAGCCTTTCTTGGGGGTTGTATCTCCTCTGTAGAGGTGCTACTAGTGTGTGTTTCTCTTATTCATAAAGTAGGTCATTCATAAAGCTACCATTGATATTCATTAATAAACACTGACGTGAAGCTCTATGCTTAGATTTTGGTCGGTAGTCTTCCGCCATGCCTTTCTGAATTATCCATCTTGACCTGCGGAGTATTACACCATAAAGACAGGCAGGCGATAGTATCTGACATGCCCCTCATCCTGATTCCTGTAGCTAGCAACTCTGGTTCTCCAACTTTTATGATTTTGCTGGCAAAGATTTTAATAGAATTAAATGGCCTTATCTATGGTCCATTCTCTACATCTATTAAATAATGCCTCCATTTTCATGTGGCCTCAAAGCCCTATATATATCTACTTCAGCATCAGTCACCCTCATGGGCAACATCTCTGATATTTTTATTTTTTTTGTAAAAACTGGAACCAGAGAAGGTAGCTAACTTTCCCCTATCTTGTTTGCACATTTGTTACAAGCACTAATTACCCCCATGTATGCATCCCTGGATATTCATTCAAGGAGTCAATCAGTCAAGATCGCATCAGTGGAGAACAAACTCAATCTATTTACTGATGATGTTCTGTTTATCCTGTGTTCTCCTCTTTCCTCCTTTCCCTACTTATACAATTTATTAGATTATTTCCACTATTTCAGGTTACAAGATTAATGTGGCTAAGAGTCAAGCTTTAAATATAAATGCCCCTCCAAATTTCTGGCCCAACTCCGACAAATATTTTCATTTGTTTGACTAAGTCATCAACATCATCACCATTTATTTATATAGCGCCATTGATTCCGCAGCGCTGTACAGAGAACTCATTCACATCGGTCCCTGCCCCATTGGAGCTTACAGTCTAAATGTTCCCCTTACAATTATTTTAGATAAATGATTTATTATTGATCCAGTCCCTATCTTTTTATATTCAGAAATCTGTTGGGGGATCTACATGACTGAATTAGGGTGAATTTACTTTTACGGGTGAAGTTCTAAAAATCTCTGATAGGCGATCCTCTGATACACAACATTCTTTGGCTTCCACTTTCGATGGTAGTTTGGTCCTTGTCAGGTACTAATTCGAGTCAGCAGTTTAGTAGTAGCTGAATGAGTCACTGAGGAGATCTTATGATCAGTACAATTTAAATGACTCATCAAGAGCTCTTTTGATATTGGCAAGTACAGAAGGAGCGAGTTGATTATTCCTTAACTGCTTTCAGGATATTTTGCACAGAGCAATACCAGCCCCGTAGAGTGATTTCTTCTCTGTATCAAGAACTCTGGGGGTATATTTATTAAACTGTGGGTTTGATAAAGTGGAGATGTTGCCTATAGCAACCAATCAGATTCTATTTATCATTTATTTAGTACATTATACAAAATGACCTAGAATCTGATTGGTTGCTACAGGCACATGTCCACTTTTTCAAACCGACAGTTTAGTAAATATACCTCTTGGTTTAGGTCTTTGGGGGAGAACCCCCTAAGTGACATTGGAAGGTGAAATTTGTACATGCAAAATATATTTGTGTTGCTCTCCATGCTTTCTACATATACAGATATTTGGGAAAAATGATATTAGGTACTGATTAAATGGTATTTAACACCAATCCGTCTTCATCATATGTTCCCTAGTACCTCTAATTTATACTCTTGTAGCCTAATCCCTGGAACACTGAATGATTTGGTTTTTTATCTTCAACTCACCACTGCCATAGTAATTTAGACAAACTCATCACCTCTATATATGAGTCGCTATAGATAAAAACTCCTGGGGGTAAAATTATTAAGGAGCGATTTTTGCAAATCGTCAATATTCAGCGACTTTGACAGCTAAATTTAAAACAGAAATGTGTTTAAAGGCAAAAATCGCTCCTTTATACATTTGCCCCCTGGAGTACTTTAGATTAAAACATACCATTCCTCTATTTGTTCTCTTCTTCCCTAGTTCATATTAGTTTTCTCTTCTCTCAGTATCTGGTTTTACCCGCAGGGCTGGTACAAGGTTTCTTGGTGCCCCAGGCAAAGCCTCAGACCGCCCCTCCTACACCCTCAACACCCACTTCCCAACCCATCACAAGCGTGACTTTTGCAAAATTAAAATAACTCAACTCTTCTTGGCTGTCTATCCTGCTCTCTCCTACTTCGCAGCTTTCACTACCTACGGCTGCTAGTGCCTTAAGCTCAGTTACTGCTTGTCTTCATCCTGGAATTTTGGTGTCTTTTGTTTGAAAACAGACAGGTAAATAAAATGTAAAAAGTTCCAACCTGTTTCATCGTTAAATCAATAGCAATAACGTTTAATAATTAGGCCTTCCTCCCTGCAACCAGCCCCAACTATGAAATTAAATAATATTGAATAAAATGAATGTGCTCTTGGCTAACAAAGGGTGTTGGAATGTGGCTGAGAATTAGCTGTCTGCAATGTGGTCTGTGCAATGTTGTCTGTGCAACGTGGTCTGGGCAATGCAGCTGTCAAATTGGTCTGCACAATGTAGCAGGCAGAGGCTGGGGGACATCAGGGCATGTGCCCGCCAGGCTGGTCCCATAGTAGACTACCTTGGGCTGGGTCACTGGGCTATATGCATTTCTTTCAGATTCTAACTATCATTTTCTAGAATGTACAACATAAATAATAGGTCAAATCTGATTGGTTGCTGTGGGCAATGCCTCACTTTTCCTTTTTAGAAAGTTTGATAAATCTACCAAAGCCCCTAGTATAGTAAACCCCAACATGTCCCCCTTAGAGTGAATGCACACTAGCTTCATCTGTGCTAATTAGTCAGCTGGTTATAAAAAAAAAAAAGATAGCACAGATGTGTTTTTGGTATATTATTGTATTGTCTACACATGTATTATAAACTGTAAATAACAACAGGTCATTCCCTACTATGACGTTATTTTTTATTACGGCTCAAAGTGTCATTTTAAGTGTCCTCCTTCCTAGTAAACACGCTGCGCTTGTCTATGTGATGAAGACCTGCAGACTGTCTGTGGCAGACAGAAGATTAGGGCTTGCTGTGTTCAGAGGCAGAAGCTGTATAAATAGAGACTGCTGGAGCATTTGCACCTGCTAAAACATATCTGTCTTTTTCTGCCTGGAATTGCTGAGCCAAGGACTTAGATGATTGGGTGCAGGGGAATCTGCCTTGGGAGTCACCAGTAGGTGACTGCTGAGCATTCCTGTCCTCTGTCTCGGAGCTGCATGTTAAATTATGAAGGGTAACAGTTCTACAGGGTGACACACACTTCTATACTAGCATGTTACGTAAGAAGAAGATTTATTTGGAGCGCTACAACTGTGGCGGAGGAGGCAGTATAGCTTTACAGACACACGACTGCTGGTCATCCAGAGGGGAAGGCAAGAACAGGCACCCCACTGGAATTATACTACTGAACCAATAGTCAATCCCCTATCAATCTGGGCAGACCAAACTACAGCCAGCTCTTGTCTTCATGTACATTTAGCAACAGGGCAGAGGTCTGTACGTCAACTGTGGGCATGTTGTTTTTGAACAGGTCATTGTTTTCTTTCTGCCTTGGGTGAAAGTATCCAGCCTGCACCTGTCACGTATATTCCTCTGTGACATTCTAGACATATCACGTAGTGTGTAGTCATGCATTCTGCATCCATCTGCACTCCCATGGGTATATTTCCTCATCTCGTCACCCATTTGCTTGACTTGAATGTCAGGGCAGACCATGGCTCACATATTGTACGTATAAATCCAAGGAAGTAAGTCTCCCTTCCTCTGCACGCAATATTTTGGGCAATTACTGGTTATAAACTATATGCTGTCTCTACCCTATGTAGGTATTGTATCTTAATGCGGATATATATTATGTATAGAGCAAGTCCCAAGAGAGAATATGCTGGTCTGCAGCGGAGACTGTTGGGGTGCTAGGATTCATCATCATCATCATTTATTTATATAGCGCCAACATATTCCGTAGCGCTTTACAATTGGGGACAAACACAGTCAACTAATAAGCTCGGTAAAACTGACAAAGAGGTGAGAAGGCCCTGCACGCAAGCTTACAATCTATGGGATTGCTGAGGTTTAATCTTTGCAGTCTGGCTGGGCCGAAATGCAAAATGTAGACTTAACCTCATGTGTCAAACTCCCATTGTCCCATAGATTGTAAGCTTGCGAGCAGGGCCTTCTCACCTCTCTGTCTGTTTTATCCAGTTTGTTCATTAGTTTACTGTGTTTGTCCCCAACTGTAAAGCGCTACGGAATCTGTTGGCGCTATATAAATAAATGATGATGATGATGATGAGGTTTCAGCTTTGGAGCTTCCTTATTCCCAGAGTCGAGTCTTCAGTGATAAAGGGAGATCCAACCGAGGTCTCACCTCATGTTAGAAGATCTCATCACTGTGGAGCACACAGCAACATCTGAGACATCTTCTAGGACAGGATGGGAAACCTTCATCTAAACCCACAGCCATCTAAACTCTGCGGCATTAGCCGTTGTAACAGCTAAAGCAGCAGTTTCATCAATGGTACGGTGCCCATGGTACGGTGCCTAGTGACATTTGTGGTCATGTGTCAGTCTTGGGGTATGAACTTTCTGACCTCCTAAGCACACATTCCCATAATGTCTAAATGGTACAGTTACTATGTTTCTGGCCAAGATTATAATATCATATAGGCCTCGGGAGGAAAGGCTTAGGGCAGGTAATACCGCTACTTTTTGCTGGCTGGGTTGCACTAACACCCATTTGTTTTATACTAATCAGTAATAATGAATTATGAAAAAACTATGGACAATGGGTTGTGGGACAGCGCGGTATGGGCATTTGGGATGTACTAGTCTAGTGCGCCTTCCCACTGAAAGACTGCGTACCGTGTTACAGACCCCGGAGATGGTTGTGTTTCCAAACACGTGTAGGTGGAATATTTTTGTTTAGTTATACTGGTTTTTTGTTCCCTTCCAAAGGTGTTTTTTGCTTGGTGGAGAACTCTACAACATGGGGGCATGTGAGGAGTTCTCAGTAGCATATGGGGGAGTTTCAGAATACATATGGGAGCATAGTTTGAAAGTGAGTGGTCTATGGGGATGTGGTGATATTTTGGAGCAAGTGGCAGATCTGAGTGGCATGTGATGGAATTTTGGAGCATGCGGGTGCATTTTAAGATGAGAGATGTGGGGGTGCTGGAGTTGTTTTGAAATTAAGGATAAAGTGCGGCCCTCTTTGATGTTGGAGGGCTGCACAATCGGCCCTTGAAGTATATTGGGTTGCCCATGACTGCATTAGACTGATCACTATGGCCAACAATGTCAATCTACAAGACGAGACCAAAATTAAAATTCCAAGCAATCAGCAAGTGATAGTTACTGAAACCACACACATCAATCCGATCATTTCACTGAGCGCTGGATGAGCAATTTTATAATCATCCCTAATATTCACATTTGGGGGTAAATGTATTAAGCTGAGAGTTTTCCGGTGGTTTTGAAAAGTGGAGATGTTGCCTATAGCAACCAATCAGATTCTAGCTGTTATTTTGTAGAATGCACTAAATAAATGATAGGTAGAATCTGATTGGTTTTTCAAACCCGCCGGAAAACTCTCAGCTTGTTACATTTACCCCTTGATCTTTACTGATTTTTAGATGCGAGTTGCTTCTCTAACTGAACAGACAGAGAGTGACTGACAGGTTTGCTGCAGAAATTCACTGTGGGTTGGCGGATACATCGAGTGTAGGGGCCATCGGTGTCCCAGCAGCTCAAATTACTGCATTCTCAGGGTTTTGACCTTTACCATCTCCCTTTGGAGATGTGGATGTTGTTTCAGTTGATTGTAATGGAGTGGAAGGTAATACTAATGTTTTTTTTGCCGTTTTTTACGCAAAGTTATTGTGAGGTTTGATGGGTTTTACTTTTAACACTTGGGGGTATATTTACGGAAATGCGGGTTTGAAAAAGTGGAGATATTACCTATAGCAACCAATTATATTCTAGCTGTTATTTTGGTGAATGTACTGAATAAATGATAACTCGAATCTGATTGGTTGCTATAGGCAACATCTCCACTTTTTCAAACCCACAATTTAGTAAATAGACCCCTTGGCTGTGTTTGTAGGCCTGTATTAATGATAAGGCATAATTAGGCAGTGGAAGATGCTTTGACTATCTGCAGTGTCATTATTATTATTATATTTAACACTTTTCATCAGGAATTCATAACGTTTTTTTTGTCAAGTGTACACATTGGGATTCATGCTGAGTAAAAAACACAAGTTTGGCATCACAGTGGCTCAGTGGTTACCACTTCTGCCTCACAACACTGGGGTCATAAGTTCAATTCCTGACCATGGCCTTATCTGTGTGGAGTTTGTATGTTCTCTCTGTGTTTGCGTGGGTTTCCTCCGGATGCTCCGGTTTCCTCCCACATTCCAAAAAACATACTGGTAGGTTAATTGGCTGCTATCAAATTGACCCGTGTCTGTGTGTGTATGTGTGTGTGTTAGGAAATTTAGACTGTAAGCTCCAATGGGGCAGGGACTGATGTAAGTTCTCTGTACAGCGCTGCGGAATTAGTGGCGCCATATAAATAAATGCACTTTTTGCTATCAAAACAAATGTTAAAAAAAGCTCCTCTTGTGGGTGGCAGTACACCCAACATAAACTTGGCACATATTATACTAGTGCCTCCGACTCAGCATATGAACCCTATTTTATTTTTTTTATTTGTTTTTTTTATTGTAGGAGGTTTTTTTTTTAGAATTTTTATTTTGTTATTTATTATTATTTTATTTTATTTTAGAAATTTATTTTATTTTACGCATATGCGTCAAACTTGGCATCAGCCTCATTATCTCTGTCAATCTGTTTGGAATTTGATGATCTCCGCTATTAATGTCTAATGAACTTATGTATTTTACATTTATTTATGTTTTTCAATCCACTACAGAAAGCAATAACGATTACCAGCGACAAGAGTAGTAAAAGTTGCACAAAGAGATAAGGAAACAGATAAACAAGCCGTCAGGTAAACGTGACTAAATGGGGGAATTCAATAAGAAGCGAGGCGTCTCCGACAGGTCCGCGAGACACTTCTCTGCGGAGATTTGACAGAAATCTCCGCAAATTTTTCCTCGCACCCCACAGAGGTGCAACAAAAATGAGCAGAGGTTTCTACTGTAATTGCCAGAAATGTGCGCAGCACCATGTACGTGCGCCACATCGCCAGCAACTAAATTCCCCCCATTGAAGTAATACAGAATAAGGAGAGTCAAGTGCTTGCTGATCTCTGTCTTTAGTATAAAGGGCATAGAGCTTAAGAAGATATTATGAGTGGGATGGGATATATATTTATATATATATATAGAGATATGAGGAGAATGGGAAAAGGACGTTTTTTTCAGTGCTAGGGACAGTGAAATCTGATTGGCTGCTTGATTGCATCCAATTAGATGCAGTCCTGTACAGCACTCAACACATCTTCCTGTTCATATTTTACCTGTCCAAGCGCTGTCAAAACCAAGGTTTGGTACTTTACATCAGGTATGTGTATGTGTTATTATGTAATGTGTGTGTAACCTTGTCAACCGAAATAAGACACAGACACTCATAATTTTGTAAATTAAAGTTTGCAGTTTATTAAAATGAATGAAAACTTCTTAGTGGCGGAGAGAGCATATCAGTCAGCTAAACAACCAATCTTTCAACGAATAACCGTGGGGGACAATCGCTCAACCACTAAACCAAGAATGATATCTTTACTATTGGCCGGTGCAAATCTAGCGTCACGTGACTGCTCCCCTTCTAGACTCGACAAGGGGCCCTCCGCGCAGAAGGGTCAAGAGTGACGGTACTTCGAAAGGGGCAGTGACGAGTGTCCAATCAGGGTAGCACCTTCGATTAGTCGCTGACTGCACAGCTCTCCTACCAATATCAGGAAAAAACATTTGTTAGAAGTCATCAAATTTAACTTAAAGCGGAGTGGGTGGGTGGTGTTGCTGACGATCAGGAACTGAAAGGACCAGAATCCACTGGGAGCAGGATTTATATGCCCAAACCATTGCCCAGACTGCAGTCCCCATTGAGTATTACGCATACATGCCAACTTTTAAGATTTCTCCCCCGGGAGATCTGGGGGAAAAGTCATGTGACATGGGATAGGAGGGGAGCGTGGTGACATTGTCGCGTCACCATCGCTCTGCCCCCATTATAAAAACCCGAAATTCAGGGCATTGAATAGAGGGGCGAAGCTTATTGACTCAATTAAGCCCCGCCCCCTCCATTCAATGCCATGAATTTCGGCAAATGCGGGAGCTTTGCCTAGTCTTCCGGGAGTCTGTGAGGACTCCCCGAAATTTGGGAGCCTCCCGGGAATTCCGGGAGTGTAGGCAAGTATGGTATTACGTGAACTGCGGGTTTAATGAGGTAATTTGGTAAAATGCGGACTATTGGCAATTTGAGCGCATTATATTTAAACTGTGTATATAAGGAAGGGATTCCATTATAGTGCAGCTCTTGCCTATCTAGAGTTGAGCGCAGAACTTTATTTATATCTTAATGCGGTAATTTGCCTAATGCAGGAGATTTTTTCTGATATCTCCAACGTCAGGTTTTTATTAAATTAACATTTTAGTTAAAAATTCCTAAACCATCCAGGGAAAGCAGTTCCCCCACGGTTTATGGCTTCATAAATAGGCACCTAAATTACATGGGGACCTGCGTTTTGGCTCCCAAACCTTACAGTAATGCAATAAAACGGAAAAGAAAGAAAAACAAACATTTTTTTTTGTTTAGGTTAAATAATTTTATCATTTTGATTGTGTTTTAATACTGTGTTATGAAATATTCGCACACTACTAATGGCAGTGGGAATATAAGTAGCTCTAGCTGCAAAGGAAAAATCAGAGAGAAGAATTCAAGGACAACACAAACCACAACGCATTCAGAATAGGAAGCGAATGGATTTTCTCCCTTGGCAGCTACTCAAAGTAATCAGCGAGAAAATGCAGTATCTGCATATCATGTGACAGTCTAACAGAAGTGCTCAAGGCTGCAACCTCACAGTGTGCGGATCTGTACCTCCGATCTCCTCACAGGAAAATGCCAGGGAAAATGAATTATGTTATGTATGGCAGAATCACTGGCTGCTGCCGCACAATTAATCTGCGGCGATAGGCCGAGAGAACACATATTTCATGAGGTAAAAGTGAGCCTCTTTAGAAAAGTAAATATCATGGGGCCGGCTGACTTGCTGTGTGCAGGGAGGGAAATGTCATTAAAGGGGAAAATAAGTGCTGGAAAATGTCTGTGCACCGTGTCCCCTAAGCAGAGGCTTCCTGTAGGCTTAAGGCCTATTGTCGCTAGCTGCGTGCCTGACTGGAATACACATTCACACTACTGACAGACTAATTCCCAGCCTGAAACCCACCGCCAGGACTGAAATGTACTGATAGCGGAGGCTGAAATCTGTATTTTTCTTGTTTCCCCCCCCTCTATCTCCTCTTTCTGTAGCAGCGCCAGTTTTTTGCTGGTTATAAATATGGATGAGGCGTTTAAAAAGGCTTGTTGGACTCCTGATTGCCGCCTTGTTCTGCTATGTCACCCAAAGTTCAGCCAGAGCTTTTTACATTCACAAATCTAGAAATAGTATGGATGTAAACTGACATTTTCCAGATAAGGGCTTATTTCTGCCTCGCTGTACAGAGAATATCTGTCACTCACATCAGTCTCTGCCCCATTGGAGCTTACAGTAGAAATTCCCTAACATACAAGCACACTAGGGTTAATATTGTCAGCAGCCAATTAGCCTACTAGCATACTTGCCAACTCTCCCGAAATATCCGGGAGACTCCCGCATTTTGCGAGAGTGTGGCAATCCCCCGCATCTTCATAATTCTGCCCACTTCCTAGTGAAGTGGGCAGAATTAAGTCCCAAACGCCGCGTTTCCGGGTGAATCGCAGCGTTTGGCCCCGACCCCCCCCCGCTGTCAAATGACGCATTTTGCATCATCACGTCATGGGGGCGGGTCCAAAATGACGCCATTTGGAGACCCCCCCCCCCCCGTTACGCCCACCTCCTCTGCAGGCTCCCGGATTTCACCAACAGAAAGTTGGTAAGTATGCCTACTAGCATGTTTTTGAAGGAAATCATAAAAACAAAATTACCAAATAAGACATTCACAACGGTCCCTGCCATACTTGCCTACTTCCCCGGAAGCGCGAGGCTCAGGATTTTCAGGTAACCCTCCCGGATTTCATCGGAGGCGGGGCTCAATTACGCGATTTGTCCCGCCCCACACTATGCAATGCTATGGATATCGGCGGACCCACAGTGAAGCGATGGCACCCAGTCCTGCATTTGTCACCTGACGACCAACAAGTATGGTCCCTGCCTTATTGAAGCTTACATTCTAAATGCCCTCTCACACACTCACACATACAAACACATACACTCACACACGTATATTTTATCATCTGCCAATTAACCTACTAGTATGTTTTTGGAGTGTGGGAGGCACACAATGTACCTGGAGGAAACTCACGCAAACACGGCAAGAACATATAACCTCCACACAGATGGGGCTCTTGTTGGAAAACTCATGACCCCCCCCCACCACCACCCTGTGAGAGAGCAATGCTAACCAATTTGCCACTGTGTTGTGATTGCACTGAACTGTCTGCAACACTGTTATATCCAGAAACCATCTGTGTGTTATATCCAAGTGTAACAAAAAGTAAACAACTCGGTGTAACTAAATAAAGCTATGGATAAAAACAACAGAAAGCAGCTAGTGCGGAAAAAAAAAAAAAGCAAAACAAAACAACACCTGCAGTAAATATTACAGGAAATTATTACAGGATAATATATCAAAGTGATCCGAAGTCTAAAATTCCCTTTAAGGTTATAAACTAATTACATGGTTTTTCTTGTGTTAACGTATGTACTGAACTGATGTCATGCCGGGTACACAGACTGGACGGCCGTCATGCTGAGTGTAAGGTACTGCAGAGTGAGCTGTCTCTTAACAACAGTCAGAGCAGACCTCGGCACTGCTCCAAACACAAGGATTCCATTTTACAGCTGGCAGGATTCCCAAATAAGGTCTAGAAGAGAAAGCTTGCAGCAAGCACCCGCCTTACACCCTCACCGGGCTTCATCCTCCAGGAAACTGGAGCTAAATGCTAATCCAGTATGAAAGAATTTCAACACACAATGTTTGCACTATGTCAGTGGAACATTCCATGTATGGCAAGACAATGATATTTTTAAACCTTTGCAGAACTGTAGGTAAAAAAGAAAAGCATGTAGCAACAAACGTAGGGAGAGCTGACCTGCCGACTGACAGCACTAAACTAAGGCTGAGTACACACTACAGGGATTTCAGATGATTGTTGGGCCAATCAAACCATAAACAACCGTTCAGCTCAATAATCACATTACTGTGTACGCTGCACCGATGAACAGTTATCGTTCCAAAGCACATTGTATAGTTTCATTTGACTTTTAAACAAAACTAAAACTCTGGTTCAACGATGGAACGATGTTGTTCCAATTCTGCAGTGTGTATGTACTCACAACCAGCAGTGTCCATAGATCTCTAGTCACGATCTTTTCGGCTGATGGTTATGACAGATGAACAGCACAGATCTGAAGGTAAATTGTGTAAAACGTGTATAGTGTGTACACATGAATGGGAATTTTTTTTTAACCGTTTGTAAAATTGTTAAAGATATCGCATCAGGGGAAATACTGCATAGTGTGTACCCAGTCTAAGGGCTAGATTTACTAAGCTGCGGGTTTGAAAAAGTGGGGATGTTGCCTATAGCAACCAATCAGATTCTAGCTGTCATTTTGTAGAGAGTACTAAATAAATGACAGCTAGAATCTGATTGGTTGCTATAGGCAACATCCCCACTTTTTCAAACCCGTATTTTAGTAAATCTAGCCCTTAGTCTTTACCTCTAGTATCTTCCTGTTGGCTTCTGGTACGTGTTCATTTTTCTATCAAAAGACAATTCTCACTTTACCATATAAAAATAAAGGGGGGAATTCAATTCCCCTCAGAGTATCGCCGCGCTAAACCTATTACCGCTATTATGGTAAATTTAACCTGGCTCAGGGAGCTGCGAGAAAAAAGCCGGTGGTGAGAAAAAAGCCGGTGGTGAACCTACCGTAATAACGGTATTTAAGCGCACTATTATCGTAATAACAGTAATAGTGCGCTTATTACCGTAATAAAGGTAATAGTGCGAAGCCGCGTTATTTTTTACAGTAAAGTGGCCCCAAACAGTCCATCAGCCGACATGTGGACACCATTGAACTGTCAACTGACTGAAAAATAACAGGTAGAAAATTATCTTTCACAGGTAAATTATTTTCAAAAAACTGATTAAAGTAATAAGCATACAAACACCTTTGAACCATTACCTGCCACTGATATTAACATGCCAAGTAAGGTTTGCATGACGTATTATTATTATTGCCAAAGGCTTATAGATATATGTATTCCATTCATACATTTATTACGTATATACCAGACAGGGTCAATGGCAAAGCAAGTAAGGCAATTGCCTTAGGCCTCAAGAAGTTGAAGGCTTCATATGACAAGATCGGGTTACTTTGCCACCCTGGGGGTTTATAGATTGTTTGGTGTTCACTTACCGACAATAACCTGCTGTTTCTGACCACTCCTACTAAGACACACCGGCCTACTCAGCCAACTGCGCACCAACATGTTGTCCCCAGTTGTAGGATAATAGTTGCTGACAACACCGACACCTGGAGTGCTTGCTTCTGGGAGGTGTGTCTAACTGCTGCAGCACCTCTTTGCCGGTTACTTTGGCTGGACGACCTGACCACTTACTTTGGATCAGGACTGCTGAGCAGCAAGCAGAGCCTTGACTCAGGACCCTGGGCTTAACACAGAACAGGGGATACATTAGAGTGTTAGCTCCTATGGGTAGGTGACAGGAATACAGGCAATCCAGACCCCCGTGTTTTTGCATTATACTTAGTGGCGGGGGTGTGGGGTTCTGTCCCCTGTCCACTTGCTGCCAGTCTGACAATGGGGAGTACGTGAAGAAAAAGAATGTTTTCCCCTGGCGCAAATGTGTCATTTTGGAATGTTAACAATTGTCAGTTTGTTAGACAGCAAAGTTAAAAACACTTTTCATTATTGTCTGTTTGGAGAAAGTCAGTAATGCATGTGAGCCGAGACACTTAATGTTAGTTCTGTAGCTTCAGGGCAAATCTTTACACTGTTACAATAAACACAGTATGCATGGGTCCTGTTGCGTTGTTCTATCTTTCCGTTCTGTAATGTCTTATATATGGATTTTTCCACTGTACCATGTGGTCTCAGTTATTTACTTTCTCAAAACAGACATCAATGAAAAGGGTTTTTAACTCTGCTATCTAACACATTGACAATTGTTAATACACCAAGATGACACACATGGGGCAGGTTAAATCACTCTCTGTCCTCCGGTATTCCTATCCGTGGTGTGGATATAACCCAGAGGCAGTATTAGCAAGCCATCCTCCATAGACCAACACTTGTGATCTCTCTCGTTGACAATGGGGAGTGTAAAATGATTTTAATTAAATGAATTGTGCCCTGCGTACTTCTTACCTGCAGTGATGCTATTGGCTGCTGCTTGACATGTCAGTGATATGACAAAGAGGAGCAGCACCACCGATATCCCCTCCTGCTTGTTCCACACAAAGTAAGAAGCTTTAGGAAGGTGGAAATTTATAAAGGGGGGGCAGCACGGTGGCATAGTGGTTACCACTTCTGCCTTATAGCACTGGGGTCATGAGTTCAATTCCCGACCATGGCCTTATCTGTAAGGAGTTTGTATGCTCTCCCCGTTTTTGCGTGGGTTTCCTCCGGGTGCTCCGGTTTCCTCCAACACTCCAAAAACATACTGGTATGTTAATTGGCTGCTAACAAATTGACCCTAGTCTGTCTGTCTGTTTCCGTCTGTGTGTGTGAGTGTATGTTAGGGAATTTAGACTGTAAGCCCCAATGGGGCAGGGACTGATGTGAGTGAGTTCTCTGTACAGCGCTGCGGAATTAGTGGCGCTATATAAATAAATGATGATGATGATAAAGGAGGGACCTTAAGGCAAGGGGCTCTTAGTTCCACCAGCCCTGCTGCTTTACAACAGTTGCTCTAAAACATTTTCATTGATTTGTAATTCTAATATATATACAGTTCCTATGTAAAAATTCAAAGTATGCCTCTTTTGGAGAGGTCCCAAATCTTCTTATCCACCTTTCTTACTGTATTACCTCTTTATGGATAAACAACTCAAATTGCTACAAAAAGTGCACACTGTTTATTATATTAGTTCTTTGTGGATGTTGTAAGTTCCTAGTAAGAATCCCATATCACCCAATAACATTGAGTATAATATATGTCGACAGAAATGATTTATGTCTTGTCTGTATACGCTCATTGAATTGAGGAGTCGGGTGGGAATTGTTTTACTTTGCTCTGTATCAACAGGTTGAACTTAGTGTATTTGTGTCTTTTTCCAACCTCACCAACTAGGTATGTTAGAAAGATGTGATTGGAAGCCAGTTTAGCACACAGATAATCCTGCTAATGCCATTTTGTTGAGATGTAGATTTAGCACATACTCGCCAACTTTGGATCTTCAAAGTTGGGCGTGTATTGGGGGCGTGGTCACGCTATTTGTGTCACCCTGGCGGGCCAGGATAACCCCACCTACTTCACCAACGAAGTGGAGAGGATTCAGAGGTTACCCTGTTCTCCAGGAAGAGCTCCCAAAAATTCGGGAGTCTCCCGGACATTCAGGAGGAGTAGGCAACTATGATTTAGCATTGAGATGCGGCAGATGCAGCATAATTGCAGAACAACCAGACGTATTAGCAGATGTAGCAAAATATCCAGATGTGACTATGCCCAAAACACATGGTTGCCAATTTATTTGTTTCTCCCAGAGGGGGTTCAAGTGGCAAGTGTGTGTGGTAGATGTTGCCCCGCCCCCTGCCATGCAACGATTTTTGCTGCACTGCGGGGGGGGGGGGGCCTTAATGAACTAAACTGAGTCATTAAGCCCCGCCTCTGTCCAGGGAAGGGTGTCTGCTCTTCCGGGAATCTTGGAGAACTCATTCAGCAGCCTGACAGACATTCCGGTGACTAGGTAATTATGACACAACGATTCCTTACTTGTTGGCCAGAAACAAATTCTAAGCTGTTGATTCTGTTCGAGATGGAAAAGAAACCAAAGAAATTAAATATGGATTGCTGCTTTTAGGCATGCATGAGGGGGGAAGGGGGGGATTCAATTCGGCCGCGCTCCACGCAACGTGATTTTAACCCTGATTTCTGCTGGCGGCCCCCCAAGCTGCGGGCAAAAAGCAGCGTTAAAGATTACTGTATTAACGTTAATAATGCACACTATTACTGTAATATCGGTAATAGTTCGGGGCCGCATTACTTTCGGCAGTAACGCACCCAATTGAAATCCCCTCGCGGAGAGTAATCACTACAGCATCATTTTCTGCAGCACAGTAGCCGTCTTATTGAAAACAATTAAATGTACACATTCAGTTGCCATGTGTGTCACATTGTGGTGTATTTTTAGTAATTCCTCTTTAAAAATAACATTGACCCAAGTTAATTGTGTTTGAACCCTGGTATAATTGAACAAAAATATGTGTAGTTTATGCACCTGATTTCCAGTGAGTGGCTATTGTTGTAGAACTGAGCTGTGCCTAGTGTATAAATTGTAGATAAAATCAAGGCACTTAGCGTCTTGATCAGCAAAGTCCTCTCTGCACAAAGGGATTGTATTTAAAGATTTATCTTTTGTAAACACTGCAGACAATTAGCATGGGCAGCTAGCAGCCTGGAATAAAGCCATGACATATTTGCATAACTTCAAATGAACACTCTATTCGTGTTTACATAAAACACGCTGTGTATAATTTCTGAAATATTATCTCAGCGTTTCCTCGGGACTGCGTTAATATGAAACCGTAATGATTCCCCGCTAGAACGTTTAGATGCTCACACTGTGATCATTTGTATTAAAATATTAATGACATTAGTTCCACAACTAAACGCAGACCTGCCAAAAGTAGCTCGTTAGGAAAGAGTGTAAGTGACTGGCGTGCAGCCCGTATAAAATGCATTACCTAACGTACCCTTCGTGGGTGTACTCTCCAGCAGCAAAAAAAAAAGCTCTTCTATCCTATAATTATCTATGTATGTTCATTAACACAGGCTTAGGATATTCCTACGTGCTGCAATTTTGATGGTCTCTAAAGCTGGGTACACACTACACGGTTTTCATCCAATAATCGTCTCAACCAGCCAACATACGACCGCTCGTTCAAAAGTCGGGTCAGTGTGTGTAGTGACACGATGGTCGAAAGTCTGCCCAAATGGATGATTGTCTCCTCATTTGGTTGGTCGTACCATTTAATATTTTCGTTCCAATCTCGCTTCCGCTGTGTAGTGTGTATAAACTTCCGACCGATCCACAACAGTGAGTACGAAATTACAGTCATTGCCCACGACAACATGACTGTAAAAAGTCGCTAAAGGGACGTCCGCTCTTCCCTTTATCGTCCTAAACAAGGCTAGTGTGTATGCAGTCCATGGACCGAGCGATCGGACCATCGATCGCAGGTAAAATCGCTCGGCATAAAAAGTTGGTTGAAATTTCTGTAGTGTGTACCCAGCTTTAGGCTGATATAGCCAACACCCAGCTGAATTCCGGGTAGGTCTCTCGGACTCTCTGGAGCAGTGGCATAACTACGATTGGTGCGGTAGCTGCAGTGCACCGGGACCCAAATGCAGAGGTTTGGGGGCCCCGGTTCCATTCTTCACGCCTTCCTGCACCAGGGCCCATAGCTCGCTAGTTCCACCTCTGCCCGGGAGAGTAGGTCAACCTCCCGTATCTGCCCACGAATTAGAACCGCAATGATGCGATTCTTATGGAATTGCGCTATTTTGGCCCCGCCCCCCGCTGTAATATGACGCATATACCTCATGTCATGGGGCAGGGCCAAAAATGATGTTATCTGCTAAGCCCCACCCCCTCTGCCCATACTCCTTCCAGGAACTCCCGGAGGGGCACTTGAAAAATTAGGCAAGTATGATATAGCCATAATTGGTGGTCAGCATTCCTGCCAACTGTCTCGATTTCGGCTGGACATCTCGATTCTCAGGACTTACACAAATGTGGGTGGGGTTTCACAAAAAAATGTGTGTTTATGGGATGAACAGGGCCAGGTTTTGTGCAGACTGGGCAAGGTTTATTTCATCCCAAATTTGTGAGTCTAAATGTTGGTGAGGTGTGGGGCTGCCCGATGGTATCTGGCCATTCTGGACAGTCGGCTCTGTCTAATTTGAATGCATCCATGTGTCCCCAAATTGGACGTAGTTCCGCCGTATCTGCCCTGTACAGAGGCACCTTCATGTTTTGGCTATCCCCCTGGAGAAAAATCTTGCGAATGCTGTAGAAACCAGCAAAAAGCCTTTGATGTCAGTAACTGTTTTCTCACCAAATATTTACTTTTACAGCCTTGTTAACACAGCATGTTGCTATACCATCAGATCAAGTATCTGACCTTGAGAGCGTTTGTAGACCCTCTCCTTGGGCCTGATTCATTAAGGATCTTAAATGAAGAGGATCCTTATTTCAGTCTCCTGGACAAAACCATGTTACGGTGCAAATGAGTGTTCTGTTTTGCCCATAAGTTAAATACTGACTGTTTTTTCATGTAGCACACAAATATCAACTTTAAATTTCAGTGTACAAATAAGCTATCAAGTATTTGTGTGTTACATGAAAAAACAGTCAGTATTTAACTTATGTGCAAAACAGAACACTCATTTGCACCGTAACATGGTTTTGTCCAGGAGACTGAAATAAGGATCCTCTTCATTTAAGATCCTTAATGAATCAGGCCCAAGGGGCCTGTCTTGATAGTAGTATCCCATCATTAAACTTTCAGAGCATGCATTGCCTTCGGTGTACAGTACAACAATTATTTACCTTGTGAGGGCTGCTCACTGGATCCATGGTCTATGACGCCTATAACAATCCCATGCCACACTGCTCTTACCGCTAGGACTGCACAAAACAAGCACAGCGGTAAGAGTAGAGAGCAGTGCAGCATGGGATTGTTAGACCTATTGAGGACCCCGGTGGATTTAGTGAAAGCCGCACATAAGACAAGTATAATTATTTTTTCTTTCTTTACACAGTACTATTTTTTTTTTTTTAAAAGCCAGAAAAGTGATAAAAAGGTAAAGGACACCCTTAAGATTTAGTAATGGTATTTAAACTGGACATGTAACTCTGGTAAGGTCAGTTTTTAGATATTTATCTTTAAGTATAGCCAGAAAGATAGTAAATGACAAAGCTACACTTCCCATAGGAGTGAGGTGCCAATACCTGGCATGCTCAATATGATAATGGCGGATCTGATTAGTTCAGCCCCTTTCCTCCAGCCCCTTCTCCATGTCTGCACCCCTGGCTCTATAGACCAGTAACCAGGAACACTGATGTATACGAGCTGAGCAAGCTGTGCCCCTTCTTGTGTAGAGCCCTGTCTACATCAAGGTTTCTCAACCTCTTTTTTAGCATGGTATAACACACCTCATACTTACCTACCCTCCCCGGGAGGCTCACGAATTTCCTGGACTCCTGGAAGAGTAGGCAAAGCTCCCGCATTGCCGAAATTAACTTTGAATGGAGGGGCGGGGCTTAATCACATTATTAAGTGGCTATGGTGACACGACAATGTCACCACGCCCCCCTTCTACCCCTTGTCACATGACTTCTTAAATCTTAAAAGTTGGCATGTATGCACCCGTGTGATGGTAAAAGTAGTTGGAACTGTAGACACATTTTAAGAGTCTCTACAAAACTTTAAATAAATAAAGATAAACCCCTATCTTAACCTGGTGACAGGTCCTATTTATAATGCAACAGATTTATGTTATGATCATGCCGATTTCCCAAGTACATGGATGCTGCCACTTTATATTACCTGCTACAAAATGTCCCTCTCATGACCAACTTGGAATGATTGCATTTCTGACGCCATAACAGGTCTAGTGTGTTTGTCAGGAGTGCCACATAAGTGGATAAAATATTAACAAAGCTCAAGAATTAGGAAAGCTTTCATAACAATTCACAAACATGCAAAGCATAATCCAAATTATAAAGACAATGACAAAAATGGAGTATTGATTTCTGTAGTAACATAAAGCTTTATAATGTACATGTCATTTCCTGATAAAAAATTTAATTAATCTTGGCCCACCTCACCTTAGTATTGCTCTGTAATGCAGGAACGTAATTTAAATCAGGGCAGAAAGGTTTTAGCAAATCTCAAACATATCAGAAACAAGATTATCTTTTTTGGTTAAAATCCACCTTTCATATTTCATTTGCTGGTGTCATCCTAAGGATGTTTGAGTTGCGATTTTACTAATTTATGCTGCATTCATTGTTAACATGTACTACAGCAGCCTAAGTATGGAAACCCTAAGTAGAAGCAGAAAACAGTTAAGAATGGTTATTTTTATTTTTACTTCTTATTTGGAAACGAGAACTTGCACAAACTGTATGAATGAGTAACACAAAATGTTTAATAATGTAACAATAAAAATACTACCTCATGGGTGTGGAATTCAATTAGCCGCGAAGGGTCTCCGGAACGTCGGTGATACACTTTGTGGCGGAGGTTTCTGTAAAATCTCTGCTAATTTGTCCTCGAAAATGAGCAGAGATTTCTACAATATTTGCTGGCAATGTGTGTTATATCCGCGGGCCACGTCGCCGGCAATTAAATTCCCCCCATGTCTCATGTCTGCACTCTATGGGCTAGATTTACTAAGCTGCGGGTTTGAAAAAGTGGGGATGTTTACTGTGCTTATTGTGTACTGTACTGTGCTGTCTCTCCTCGTATTGTAATTTCATTTGTCCCTGTACGGCGCTACGGACACCTAGTGGTGCCTTATAAATAAAAATTAATAATAATAATAATAATGTTGCCTATAGCAACCAATCAGATTCTAGCTTTCATTTATTTAGTACCTTCTACAAAATGACAGCTAGAATCTGATTGGTTGCTAAATCTAGCCCTATTTCTCATGTCTGCCCACTCTTCATCTTCCTCGCTGCCCCTGTTTTGGCTTATGCCCAATTGTTTCTGTATGCCATGAGACTTATTCTATTAATTGCTTCCATGCATTAATGACTCTGCATATCTGTACCCATGGTTGTTATCTGTATGTATTTATGTAATTTTTTTGCATGTTCTAACCCCTTACTACAGCGCTTCGGAAGCCTTGTGGAGCCTAACAAATAAAAGCTAACAATAAATAATAGTAAATAGAAAAAAGTCAGTGTGCCAATTTATATATTTTTAAATTTAATTGATGGGAAGTGTTAAGACAAAAGGAAGATTGGGAGAAAAAACACATGGTGCCTACCAGGTTGTATACCGTGACCAAGTGAACGTATACATTATGTGAGAGGCGCACACAATGCAGTGAGATCATCCAACAGGCATGTCAGTGAAATAATATCAAATAATTATGGGGTTACAAGGTTATGGAAAGCAAATGCAAAGGGGGGCCCCCAAAATGGAATAAAATGTGCCTACTTTTCCTAGTAGTTATAAAGTATTTTATTCCGGAGAGACAATAAACCATGTTCTTAACATGCTGGAGGGGGAATTACAATTACAGAGCCATGTGTGACTCTACTGAGAAAATAAGGAAGTGGGATAAGTTGATGAAAGTGTAGTAATTACAGCTGAGGTGATCTGAGCCTCCTATAGTGATGGCTGAGGTGATCTGAGTCTCCTACAGTGATGGCTGAGGTGATCTGAGCCTCCTATAGTGATGGCTGAGGTGATCTGAGCCTCCTACAGTGATGGCTGAGGTGATCTGAGCCTCCTACAGTGATGGCTGAGGTGATCTGAGCCTCCTACAGTGATGGCTGAGCCTCCTACAGTGATGGCTGAGGTGATCTGAGCCTCCTACAGTGATGGCTGAGGTGATCTAAACCTCCTACAGTGATGGCTGAGGTGATCTGAGCCTCCTACAGTGATGGCTGAGGTGATCTGAGCCTCCTACAGTGATGGCTGAGGTGATCTGAGCCTCCTACAGTGATGGCTGAGGTGATCTGAGCCTCCTACAGTGATGGCTGAGGTGATCTGAGCCTCCTACAGTGATGGCTGAGGTGATCTGAGCCTCCTACAGTGATGGCTGAGGTGATCTGAACCTCCTACAGTGATGGCTGAGGTGATCTGAACCTCCTACAGTGATGGCTGAGGTGATTTGAGCCTCCTACAGTGATGGCTGAGGTGATCTGAGCCTCCTACAGTGATGGCTGAGGTGATCTGAGCCTCCTACAGTGATGGCTGAGGTGATCTGAGCCTCCTACAGTGATGGCTGAGGTGATCTGAGCCTCCTACAGTGATGGCTGAGGTGATCTGAGCCTCCTACAGTGATGGCTGAGGTGATCTGAGCCTCCTACAGTGATGACTGAGGTAATCTGAGCCTCCTACAGTGATGGCTGAGGTGATCTGAGCCTCCTACAGTGAAGGCTGAGGTGATCTGAGCCTCCTACAGTGAAGGCTGAGGTGATCTGAGCCTCCTATAGTGATGGCTGAGGTGATCTGAGCCTCCTACAGTGATGGCTGAGGTGATCTGAGCCTCCTACAGTGATGGCTGAGGTGATCTGAGCCTCCTACAGTGATGGCTGAGGTGATCTGAGCCTCCTACAGTGATGGTTGAGGTGATCTGAGCCTCCTACAGTGAAGGCTGAGGTGATCTGAGCCTCCTACAGTGAAGGCTGAGGTGATCTGAGCCTCCTACAGTGAAGGCTGAGGTGATCTGAGCCTCCTACAGTGATGGTTGAGGTGATCTGAGCCTCCTACAGTGAAGGCTGAGGTGATCTGAGCCTCCTACAGTGATGGCTGAGGTGATCTGAGCCTCCTACAGTGATGGCTGAGGTGATCTGAGCCTCCTCCTACAGTGATGGCTGAGGTGACCTGAGCCTCCTCCAGTGATGGCTGAGGTGATCTGAGCCTCCTACAGTGATGGAGTACTTCTCAGACACTTACAGTCCTGGCTCCAGCTTGTCATTACTCAGCCTCCATAATCCCCCCACGGCTGGTTGGAGGTGTCGCCTACGAGTGAACCTCGTATCTGATAACGGCCAGGGCTGTGGTGCGGACTCGGTTGCCAAGCGGCGGTTGCTAGGGCGGCCATTTTGGAAAGGGGAAGGAGGAGAACGCAGACCGGAAGTGCCCGGCGCGCGGCCTCCTCTTCCGGAATCTGATTTTTGTTGGAGGAAATGGCGCCGGTGGATGTGTTGACTGTGTTTTCAGTACAGCCTCTAGCGGACTGAGGGGGCGCCCAGAGGCCGCTGCTCCCGCCGGCCGCATCCCTATGTCACTGCAGTGCACTTTATATACATGAGGTGAGTCCGGGCAGTGGGCGCGTCATTAGTCTCTGTACCCCCCCCCCCCGCACCCATTATAGGGTACCCGCGGTCCTGCGTCCCCCACCCGGCTTCATGTTATCCCTAGATCTCCCTTATACCCTCATCCTATGTGTCTGCAAATAACCCTGCCCCACTACTAGCGGAAGCGTTGCCTCAAGAGCTTGCACTCTATTGTCGTGCACCTCGCATCGGCGCTTTAATGTGTGCCCTGCAAGATCTATTGTGTGCAACTGTCCCCCCTCCTCCCAACTGCTGAGGCACTACAAGTCCCAGCATGCACCACGTACTGTTGTCTAAGCGCCTTATTAGGGGGGGGGCTGCTTGGGGTTCACATGGTTAATCCGATGCAGATCTTCTCTCACCACGTATTTCAGATTATGTTTGTGTTGCATCCTTATAATGTGTTACCATGGACGTTATTTATATGTTGCACAAGGCACGTTCGGGGTTTTGTTTTGCTAGTGGTTACATTGCTCATCATGCTGGTTATTATGTCATCCTTGGACTAATGCAGATTTCAGTTACAGAGAATTGGAAGCTGCAGCTACCAAAGACATTGAAGGAAATCTGAGTAGGTAAGTTTTATATGTGTAGATCAATGATGCCTAATTTACGGATGTAACAGTGTTTGGCAGATGATTTAAGGTGGCAGTTGCAGTCTAGGTGTGACCTCCATGCTCTTGGGATGAGTCAACAAGCATTTTATATGTTTGGTTATGGTAACTGTGCACATGTAGCTGGGTGTCTAGTTCTTGTATGTTTTACTACTTGTTCCTGGTTTATATAGTGAAAGTATTTTGCATAACGCTGCACAGTAGAGGTAAAAGTTGGACAGATGTTACTCACAAATGTAAACATATAGTGGGGACTGAGGTACTTACAATTATATTTCACCTTCAGATGATGTTAGTGGCTTGTGCATGGTCTATAAAAATTTAAACATGTATGTGCATTGTCATTCCACTGTCAGTAAAGTGATCCCCATCCTTTCTAAATGTGTTATTTTGCCTGTAAGGTTAATAGCATTTAATTTCAAAGAGGTAAATATAAAAATGTAAACAGATGAACAATTTAATTTTTCTTTTTGAAGGTATGTGGGTCTCTTCCATATAGAAATGTATGGTAACAGTATTTGTCTATGTAGCTTAGAGCAAACATTGTTTCTGTGCAGCCTTTTATACAGATCTTTAAGTTGTTATAAAATACAACCTTGTATCAATGTGGGAGAGATAAGCTCGGGCGTTTAATCATTGGTCTGTAGCTTTAACTAAGCCAATATCTGGATGAGCAAGGCCTGGCCTCTATAGATTATAGACAGATTCCTCTCATCTGATCCATTTAGTGCAGCCTTCGCTTAAAGGGCCAGTAATGTTTTTGCAAGATGCTTTATATAAAAGAGCTGGTCATGACCTTGCCCTATATATGTAGGTCATGGTTTCAGCAACCAATCTTCATACGTTTTATAATGGAGGGATATTTTCTTTTTCATTTGCATTTCCTGGGTAATCCCATTAATGGGTGTTTATGTTGCATTTATACTCTCCTTTGCTGTCTTTGTGCTGATAGGAATGCTTATCTTTACTCATTGAAGGGTGTATGGTGTGATGTTCCCAAAATGTATTTGCATATTTATAAACTCCTGTGTGACCCTCCAACCCTGCCTTACTTGTGTTACATTGTAAAGTAATGAAATGGAAATGAAAGGGGCGTACCTGTACAGTCTGTTCTCCCCTCCCCCAAGTGCTAAGCTCACTGATTGCTCAGCAACCAGACACCAGTATAAAATATTAAACATCAATTAGGGCAATGAAAAAGGAAAGTGAAAGTTGATCCCAAATGAAATTTATACTATAATCACAAGTATATTAAGATTATCTCCAGTCAAGGCAGAATTGTGTTGGGCATTATGTATGTGGTCGAGTTAAAGCCATTGTTCCCTCTTCTCCGTTCTAGGCTTTATCTAGTGAACACAGGAGAAAAATAAATATTGTCCCCTAATATTTGTGCTGCTAATAGGTCTCTTCAGTTATGATTAGAAGGGTGCCTTTAATCTTTGTATTAGCCTTTAATCTCTGTATTAGCAATCATTTCATAAAATAGTCTGTTAACCCTTTTGTCTCCTACCATGAAACGCAATCATGTTTTTGGTGGCCACTGCCAATGCTTGTTTCCAGAGAAATCCTTGACCTAATGTGAATGGAATGGAGTGGGAGGGTGGAGGTTGTCAGCAGCCTCATATCATGCATTATATCATATGTCCAGTGAGGCACATATTGCCTTGACAGTGGAAGGGAGCACCCACTGCATGTTATAATCATTATACAGTTAAACATGACAGTGGAGATCATCCAAACAGCAATAAAAATACTTCAGTATTTTGAGTTGTCTTGAAATCTCTTCAATACAATCATTATTTTGTGGTGCTTTAATGTAGAAAAATATCATCCACTAATGGAGGCAAATGTTAAAATGGAATGTTGTGCTCGCGCTGCATTCCAAATAGAGCGCTATGCAAGACATCCGCTCTGAAAACACTGGTTCTGCCTTTCAGCCTAACCCCGACACATGTTGTCACTATAGCATTAATTAACCCGGTGCCTGCAGCATTTTCAGAGTCATTTGCTTGCGTTGTGGTTCATCTGTCAGTCTCGATTTGAATAAATTCTTCAGGTCTGTTCTTGATTAAAATTGAACATGACCAAGCAAATGAAGCAGGCCTGGAAAATACATATTAAACGTATTGTGGGGACTGAGGTACTTGCAAGGATTTTTCACCTTCAGATGATGTTAGTGGCTTGTACGTTCCCTTCAGCAAATTTTACTTCATACACTGCTTTATCGTTCTGTCTTATTTCTGTGACCTTCAGTCACGTCTCTCTATCTTTGGGCAGATTTGTATTTTTGGTGCCCTTGGTTGATTTAGAAACAGATGTAGGAGAGGTTGTACAAGGACATTAGTCATCTGTAGGCGGCAAGAAGATACACACCTAAAGAGCTATAAACATTCTTGCCATTTTTTATTCCAATTCATTATTCTTTTTAGTTTTGTTTTGGTATTTTTTATTTCCATTATTGGTCTGATTTGTTTGTCCATTATAAGGAACTAGCTTCATTTGATATTATGCCATCATACATTCATATACATTATAAAATCTATAGCGCTCTTCTTTATTTGTATTAGTGTGATTAATTTGATCAGAGCAGGTGAACTATTTCAGAAAGGGAGCGCTCATCCATATATATATATATATATATATATATATATATATATATATATATATATATATATATATATATATATATATATATATATATATCTATCTTAGCACTACCAAGCCAGTTGGTAGATATCGCAGCATGTGGCCTATATAGCGTATCGTACGTATCCATCATCATCGCCATTTATTTATATAGCGCCTCTAATACCGCAGCGCTGTACAGAGAACTCATTCACATCAGTCCCTGCCCCATTGGAGCTTACAGTCTAAATTCCCTAATATAGACACACACTCACACAGACAGAGAGAGAGAGAATAGGGTCCATTTTGATAGCAGCCAATTAACCTACTAGTATGTTTTTGGAGTGTGGGAGGAAACCCACGCAAACACAGGGAGAACATACAAACTCCTCACAGATAAGGCCATGGTTGGGAATCGAACTCCTGACCCCAGTGCTGTGAGGCAGAAGTGCTAACCACTAGGCCACTGTGCTGCACAACATGTAATTGTACAACATATTTTATAATGCACAGCCCAAATGGCCAGAATAAGTGCTGGTGAAAAATGCATGCTCCGAAATGATGGCACCTAGGGACAACACGGATATGAAAGTGCTCCTGTAGCATATGTGCATCCTAATAACTGGTGACTTTCAATGTCCAGGTGCAATGTAACAGACCCCAAGGTGAAGGGTATTCTGCAATGAAAAAGGGATTCCTCCCAAGTCCCCGCCCAGGGCCACAGTTTGAGTTGCCATAGAAACCTGGTGACTAGTATCTGTCCAGTCCTAGAATATTTTTTTTTTTAAATGTTACCTTTTCATATTGCATGTAATGCTACCATTTTGGTTCATTTTCTGGCCGCAATATGCACCATTCCGTTAGTCTATGAATATTTTTAAATCTCTACCAATGAAAACATATGGCAGATCCCAAACTTTACTAAATGCTAACCATGCAGAGCCGTGGGGGCTCTCGGTGCAAAATACACTGTAACCGTGTGTTTAACCGGCCACTTATAGAGTCTGGCTTCATGTGAATTGTGGTTTTAGTGCAAACGCTAGTTTTATATCAAGTCACTTAGCCAATTTCCAAAAGTTTTATTCTTGAATTTGTTAAACAAATGATTACAGTTTGACTTCCCCAGGCATTATTAAAGCATGGACATCTTTCACCACATAAGCTCTGGCTGTGACCTTGGTTCAGATTATATTGTTTTATTTTGGTCTTATCAGAGTTGGTGTTTTCTGTGCCCTTATCTTCATTGTACCTGTGTTACCTTGAGAATATTTTCAGATAGCAACTGTATATGGTAACAGAGTTTGTGTAGGTTACACTTTGCAGTCCTGTCTGGAAAGCATTAACTAAACCTACAGAGTGATATTCTGTATATACCCTCACCTATCCACTGCAGCTCTGTTAACAAGCAGGATATGTAATCTTACCCACTGTTTTTTTTTTTTATTATTATTATTTATTTATGCGTCTTTAACGCATTTAAATCTATATGAAACTAGAAACCATTTTTTGTACTGTTACCAAACCCATTTGGCGGTTTACATGCGCTGCCTTTAATGTTTATCGGGACGCTACTTCCTTTTTTCTTTATACTACATATAAATGCTTGGGGAACCCTAAAATGCTCTTAAAACCACTAGTTAAAATGCATTTGAAACAGTAGTAGATATTAGTCCTAAGACCCATCCTCCTAACTGCCGTAGTTGACTAAACAGTTGATAAGATGGATGTGTGATTCTGCTCTTTGCAGTCCTAGGGGGTATATTTACTAAACTGCGGGTTTGAAAAAGGGGAGATGCTGCCTTTAGCAACCAATCAGATTCTAGCTGTCATTTTGTAGAATGTGCTAAATAAATGACGGCTAGAATCTGATTGGTTGCTATAGGCAACATCTCCACTTTTTCAAACCCACAGTTTAGTAAATATATACCCCAAGTGGCAGATTCAGTTCAGTGTAAGGTGCTGACAGACATTGACCAGATTTTTTGGATGCACATATTGCTGCCGGTTATAATAGGGACCCTCCGCTCACTTTCTGCACACCTGTATATCCCATACAGGAAAAATGAACAATTTCATTGAGGCGATTCTCCACAGACTGTGCCAGAGACGCACGTTGGCACCTCACGCCAAATTGAAGCTGTCCCTAATGTTTGTGTGTTCTGTTCCTTCTTCCATTTATTTTTTATGGAGTGCTGACATTTGGTGGAGCCACCTATCAATCATGTCGGCTTTAAGCAAATGGCTGGGACAGGTAGCATAGATGTAGGGTTCATTTAGGTGAGGTCATTATTTTATGCTGCTTTCTGGTTGGAATGTGATGTAAGTAACGCCTTCTGAAATATTAAAGGTATGATAATCTGTCTGTGTCGTCTTATAATGGTTATCTTTAATCAGACCAAAATACTGGAAATTAGTGCATGCACAATTTTCCAGTGTCTAATTCTCTCAGTGTCTGTAATATATATTTGGAGTGCAACATGAGAAAACTGTTAAACACCCAGGTGAATGACCCTTTAATCTTACTAGAAACACTCTTGTTAATTCATATAGTGTTTAGCTCTGTAATGATGTCTAGTAGGGGTTTACTTGCTCTTTAAATAGACACAGTGCCAACAGGTTTTATTGTCTTGCCCATAAATCTTGTTAAAAATAAGAGTACTGTATACAGAGATTTGTGGAAATGTTATTGGTGACCTTTACAAATACATGTACCCATTCATAAAAAAATATTTAACAGCCAGAAGGTGTTCCTGTAGGAAATGATTTCTGCAGAGTTGAAAGAGTTTGTCATTCAGGTTTGACAGATGCAACACAGAATTTCTGGCATCAAAGTCTGGAAACTGCCATCTATTGACAACACGTTATATATAGCAAATTACATTGTGCAGTGTTTACCCGAATTTCTGAATTCTAAGAAATTCACGTGTGTTAGTTGTAATTTACTGTGGCATATGCCACCATTGATTCATTGAGGTGCATAGTTACTTCACTAATGCTCCAATCGCATAGATAAGACTCGAGGGCATTGATATTTTTCCCGTGGAGTGAAAAATAAGCAGGTATCTAGTGGCACATCAAGGTTGTAAAAATAAAAAGCAAAACAAAAAACCTTGTCTGATCGCTGCGGTATAATTACAAATAAATGATTAAATCTTATCTGTGTAGCTCATCTTGTTCCTGATTGCTTGGCTAAGGAAAACAGAGATGTCAAAGTGCAGTCGCGCAGTTTTGAAAAATCTAGTAATAGAGTCTGAATAAAAACAGAATTTCAATGTACAGTTATGAACACCGACTACTCATCCTGAGTGTTAATCTGGAAAGTGTGCCCCGTCTTGTCATACATGCCTTAGGCATTCGTTACAGAGTAAGTAAAACCACTGTTTGCCTTTTAATACATAGCAAATGTGTATTACTAAGCTGAATAATATGCATGAAGTAACTGGAGTGTTTATACTTAACTAAAAGTTTACCATGGCTTTAAGAGCAGCTGGTTGGCTTGTTACCACTTGGGTGCTTTTCAAACACTGCAGACAAAGCTAAGCAGATTAGCTTTGCAGAAATGCTGCGTGTGGATTGGTGCACAGGGGAAGATCCAGTGATGTCACAGCAGCTGAAATTACTGCATTCTTAGCTATTTGATCTGTGTCCAATATCATTAGGCAGAATGGACAAAATAATGTAAAATTAGGAAGTGATCAAACAAAACATAAATGACTAACTTGTTAGTATTTTTGTAATATTATTTTTTTTTGGGGGGGGGGGGGCATTGTGGTGTTCCTTTTCCTGTTTACTAGAACTACTGTAGCTGTAGGGTTAATGCTAAAGCAGAGCAATGTATTTTGACATAAAAGCTCATGTCTGAAATGTTAAATTCTAGGGGTTTAGTTGATCTTTAAATTAGCTGTTGGAGTGGACAGAGTTCAAACCCCTCCTCCATATTAGTGAAAGGTTTAGTGTATTACTCTACTACTACAACTACTACTACAGTATTACTATAGTGTATTGCTCTACTACTACAGTATTACTATAGTGTATTGCTCTACTACTACAGTATTACTATAGTGTATTGCTCTACTACTACAGTATTACTATAGTGTATTGCTCTACTACTACAGTAATGCTATAGTGTATTGCTCTACTACTACAGTAATGCTATAGTGTATTGCTCTACTACTACAGTATTGCTATAGTGTATTGCTCTACTACTACAGTATTGCCATAGTGTATTGCTCTACTACTACAGTATTACCATAGTGTATTGCTCTACTACTACAGTATTACCATAGTGTATTGCTCTACTACTACAGTATTACTATAGTGTATTGCTCCTACTACTACAGTATTACTATAGTGTATTACTCTACTACTACTACTACAGTGTTACTATAGTGTATTACTCTACTACTACTACAGTATTACTATAGTGTATTACTCTACTACTACTACAGTATTGCTATAGTGTATTACTCTACTACTACTACTACAGTGTTACTATAGTGTATTACTCTACTACTACTACTACAGTGTTACTATAGTGTATTGCTCTACTACTACAGTATTACTATAGTGTATTGCTCTACTACTACAGTATTACCATAGTGTATTGCTCTACTACTACAGTATTACCATAGTGTATTGCTCTACTACTACAGTATTACTATAGTGTATTGCTCCTACTACTACAGTATTACTATAGTGTATTGCTCCTACTACTACAGTATTACTATAGTGTATTGCTCCTACTACTACAGTATTACTATAGTGTATTACTCTACTACTACTACTACTACAGTATTACTATAGTGTATTACTCTACTACTACTACTACTACAGTATTACTATAGTGTATTGCTCTACTACTACAGTATTACTATAGTGTATTGCTCTACTACTACAGTATTACTATAGTGTATTGCTCTACTACTACAGTAATGCTATAGTGTATTGCTCTACTACTACAGTAATGCTATAGTGTATTGCTCTACTACTACAGTATTGCTATAGTGTATTGCTCTACTACTACAGTATTGCCATAGTGTATTGCTCTACTACTACAGTATTACCATAGTGTATTGCTCTACTACTACAGTATTACCATAGTGTATTGCTCTACTACTACAGTATTACTATAGTGTATTGCTCCTACTACTACAGTATTACTATAGTGTATTACTCTACTACTACTACTACAGTGTTACTATAGTGTATTACTCTACTACTACAGTATTACTATAGTGTATTACTCTACTACTACTACAGTATTGCTATAGTGTATTGCTCTACTACTACAGTAATGCTATAGTGTATTGCTCTACTACTACAGTATTGCTCTACTACTACAGTATTGCTATAGTGTATTGCTCTACTACTACAGTATTGCTATAGTGTATTGCTCTACTACTACAGTATTGCTATAGTGTATTGCTCTACTACTACTACAGTATTGCTATAGTGTATTGCTCTACTACTACTACAGTATTGCTATAGTGTATTGCTCTACTACTACTACAGTATTGCTATAGTGTATTGCTCTACTACTACTACAGTATTGCTATAGTGTATTGCTCTACTACTACTACAGTATTGCTATAGTGTATTGCTCTACTACTACTACAGTATTGCTATAGTGTATTGCTCTACTACTACTACAGTATTGCTATAGTGTATTGCTCTACTACTACTACAGTATTGCTATAGTGTATTGCTCTACTACTACTACAGTATTGCTATAGTGTATTGCTCTACTACTACTACAGTATTGCTATAGTGTATTGCTCTACTACTACTACAGTATTGCTATAGTGTATTGCTCTACTACTACTACAGTATTGCTATAGTGTATTGCTCTACTACTACTACAGTATTGCTATAGTGTATTGCTCTACTACTACTACAGTATTGCTATAGTGTATTGCTCTACTACTACTACAGTATTGCTATAGTGTATTGCTCTACTACTACTACAGTATTGCTATAGTGTATTGCTCTACTACTACTACAGTATTGCTATAGTGTATTGCTCTACTACTACTACAGTATTGCTATAGTGTATTGCTCTACTACTACTACAGTATTGCTATAGTGTATTGCTCTACTACTACTACAGTATTGCTATAGTGTATTGCTCTACTACTACTACAGTATTGCTATAGTGTATTGCTCTACTACTACTACAGTATTGCTATAGTGTATTGCTCTACTACTACTACAGTATTGCTATAGTGTATTGCTCTACTACTACTACAGTATTGCTATAGTGTATTGCTCTACTACTACTACAGTATTGCTATAGTGTATTGCTCTACTACTACTACAGTATTGCTATAGTGTATTGCTCTACTACTACTACAGTATTGCTATAGTGTATTGCTCTACTACTACTACAGTATTGCTATAGTGTATTGCTCTACTACTACTACAGTATTGCTATAGTGTATTGCTCTACTACTACTACAGTATTGCTATAGTGTATTGCTCTACTACTACTACAGTATTGCTATAGTGTATTGCTCTACTACTACTACAGTATTGCTATAGTGTATTGCTCTACTACTACTACAGTATTGCTATAGTGTATTGCTCTACTACTACTACAGTATTGCTATAGTGTATTGCTCTACTACTACTACAGTATTGCTATAGTGTATTGCTCTACTACTACTACAGTATTGCTATAGTGTATTGCTCTACTACTACTACAGTATTGCTATAGTGTATTGCTCTACTACTACTACAGTATTGCTATAGTGTATTGCTCTACTACTACTACAGTATTGCTATAGTGTATTGCTCTACTACTACTACAGTATTGCTATAGTGTATTGCTCTACTACTACTACAGTATTGCTATAGTGTATTGCTCTACTACTACTACAGTATTGCTATAGTGTATTGCTCTACTACTACTACAGTATTGCTATAGTGTATTGCTCTACTACTACTACTACAGTATTGCTATAGTGTATTGCTCTACTACTACTACTACAGTATTGCTATAGTGTATTGCTCTACTACTACTACTACTACAGTATTGCTATAGTGTATTGCTCTACTACTACTACAGTATTGCTATAGTGTATTGCTCTACTACTACTACTACTACAGTATTGCTATAGTGTATTGCTCTACTACTACTACTACTACAGTATTGCTATAGTGTATTGCTCTACTACTACTACTACTACAGTATTGCTATAGTGTATTGCTCTACTACTACTACTACTACAGTATTGCTATAGTGTATTGCTCTACTACTACTACTACTACAGTATTGCTATAGTGTATTGCTCTACTACTACTACTACTACTACAGTATTGCTATAGTGTATTGCTCTACTACTACTACTACTACAGTATTGCTATAGTGTATTGCTCTACTACTACTACTACTACTACAGTATTGCTATAGTGTATTGCTCTACTACTACTACTACTACAGTATTGCTATAGTGTATTGCTCTACTACTACTACAGTATTGCTATAGTGTATTGCTCTACTACTACTACTACTACAGTATTGCTATAGTGTATTGCTCTACTACTACTACTACTACAGTATTGCTATAGTGTATTGCTCTACTACTACTACTACTACAGTATTGCTATAGTGTATTGCTCTACTACTACTACTACTACTACAGTATTGCTATAGTGTATTGCTCTACTACTACTACTACTACTACAGTATTGCTATAGTGTATTGCTCTACTACTACTACTACTACTACAGTATTGCTATAGTGTATTGCTCTACTACTACTACTACTACTACAGTATTGCTATAGTGTATTGCTCTACTACTACTACTACTACTACAGTATTGCTATAGTGTATTGCTCTACTACTACTACTACTACTACAGTATTGCTATAGTGTATTGCTCTACTACTACTACTACTACTACAGTATTGCTATAGTGTATTGCTCTACTACTACTACTACTACTACAGTATTGCTATAGTGTATTGCTCTACTACTACTACTACTACTACAGTATTGCTATAGTGTATTGCTCTACTACTACTACTACTACTACAGTATTGCTATAGTGTATTGCTCTACTACTACTACTACTACTACAGTATTGCTATAGTGTATTGCTCTACTACTACTACTACTACAGTATTGCTATAGTGTATTGCTCTACTACTACTACTACTACAGTATTGCTATAGTGTATTGCTCTACTACTACAGTATTAGTGTATTGCTCAGACTGCTCATTTAAGGAACATTGCTAGGGAGGCTAAAAGTTGAGCCATGCACATAACTGTTTGGAAGAATCATTCATCTGCTTAGAGTAGGGAGAGAACCATGTCATAGCAGCTGTATGATAGACGTGATGAAGTACGTGTTCTGGCCACATCCTATCTAGAACCAAAATACCACTAGTTTGCACTTGAGGACGGGCTTTGGAGAGTCCTTGTAAGTTGACGTGAAAGGAGCTCACTGGCAATTATCATCTGTACGTTAACACCTTTATCCATGCAGTGTGGAGTTCTTTCACTCTAGTGCCAACACATGCTGACTTCCAAAATACATTTGCTCTTGCACTTTTATCCCTGGATAGACCAAACAAAAGTTGAACTGGCAAGCGTCTGTCATGTCCAAGCTATGCTTTCAACTGTTGTCAGCATTTGCAGTGTATTTTTTGGCTTTTTTTCGCCCCTAATGGCCGCTTTGTGTTTTTGTGTATAACAGTCCTTTGTCAAGGTCAGCTGTGTTTTAACCCTGTATTCATGGATGTATCTCTGTACCTTATGGAACCTTCCCTCAACCTTTTTGCTCATTCCTTCTATTTTCTTATATGCTCAGTAAAGAGAATATACACTGCTGTAAAAAGAATCCAAATCTCTTTATATCTCTTTACACAGCTAACTCACCATTGCCCTTATGAATACTCCTGCTTACATTCTTATTATTGCTGTTGCATTCATTTTACACTGAGAGGATGTATAGCATACTGAACATTATGGGAACTTACAGGGTATGTTGTCTATGTTTTCATAGTGGTGGAGCTACAGTTTCAGACTATAACATTTATCCATTACGGTGCTCACACACTATAAGTCTGGTGATTAGGACTGCTTACCGAAAGACCTGGTTTGTGAGCCAATTGGCTACATACATGTGTGTATTTACACTGAACCAGATTTGGGCAGAGTGATCAGATTAAAAAACACCGGGGATAACTACCCCTTCCAGCTTGGCCGTTTACTTGACAAACGCGTGGTGATTGAGTCATTGACCGACCTTATTTTTCATTCTGAATACTCAAACCAGTGGAATTAGAACAATCACAGCGCAATCATCTTGAAACTGCTATATTATATGTTGGTTAGTTTAATTAATTGTCCAACTATATGCTTGTTTCCTCCATCTTTTTGCTCTCCATCAGACTAGGAGACTGGGGTTTCCTATGCATTTGTTTGGTTTGGCCGTACACACTTTTCTTATGGAACAACCTTTTACTTTAGATTTTTGAACCTCAAATATCACAGATGGACATAATTAATGTTAAGTTTAGGAGCCAACCCGTCATAATCTATGAACTAGCGTGATCTTTTTAGGTGTCGGGGAGATGCCTCTGTTAATAGAAAGTTAGTTGGCTGAAGTATATTGTGTAGGCATATTAATTGCCTGTAGCCATATTTATTTATATTTTGAGTGTTCCTAAATACAAATTATTTTTATAATTTTATTGCCATACCCCGATTTATCTGAGTTACCACATGTCTAGCTTAGGAGATCCCCTCTCCTGCTACTGCTCATATTATTCATATAATGCGATGTAGTTGATGTAAATAGTGATTCATATTAATGGGACGTTCACGCGTTAGTGGCATTTTAACAACTGTCATTAGCAATCATGTCTGGCTGTGACTTTAACCAGGGGCTAGTTGAGACTCCTTAACCCATTAACAACCGCCCAGTTCCTTTTAGCTTGGATAGGGCATAGGCTTAACCCTGCTTCATAGTGTTTTCAACTGGAGTTGGGCTGACAGCGACAGCCTGGGACCGTAAAGGGACTATCGGGCTTGTCTGTTGCACGGGCGCACACAGGAGAAGTGATTTTGGATGAGTTCCCTTCTGAGTGAATGCGCAGGACCAGAGTGGCTCTGAGTGAGTGACAGGGATGGTTTAATAATAAATGATGAAGGAGGTAATGGTTGCATGAGGTGGAGATACCGTAGTGAGCCAAAATGATTTGGTGTAAGAAGGCTTATGAAGTGGATTGAAGGCGATGTAATGTCTATGAGAAGTGCGAGCTGTGTGAACAATTGGAAATAGAAACATAGAATTTGGTGGCAGATGAGAACCGCTTGGCCCATTTAGTCTGTCCATTTTTTTAACCTATGGTAACCTCAAACCCAATTTGATCCCTAGATCTTTGTAAGGATATCCTTCTGTCTATCCCAAGCATGTTTAAATTGCTCTACTGTATTAGCATCTACCACCTCTGATGGGAGGCTATTCCACTGTAACTACTTAGATGTGCATGCTAGACCATTTCTTTGTTTAGATCATGTTTGTAGCAGAGTTCAGAGTACTTTCCTTGGTCTCCGTTTCACCCCTCCTCCCTTTTATATTTTCATATAAAACTTAAAAACCCCTCAGAATTGTTTGTTGGTCCTGGTGTTAAGGTTCCTTCTGTTCCCTAGATCCTGTTTTGAATAATGTTTACTTTATTTTATAATTTTCCTGGGCTGGCCCAGTGAAACATTTTTATATAAAGTTTTTATATTGTTCTAAAATGTGCCCCAGCCTTTTATCACGTTCTTTGGGGGCGGATTCAATTCGGCCACGTTATTCTAGTAGTATTGCCGTTTAATTCTAACCTGGATTTTTGTTTGCAGCCCCAAAAACCTGCTTTAAAATGACCATACCAACGGTAATAGTGCGCACTGCTACCCTGGTAATGGTAAGTGTCCAGGCCGCAGTCTTAGAATAACGCAGCCAAATTGAATTGTCCCCTTCGAATCTTTGTTGTATTTGGTGATCTGTTACTTATGATCTTTGTATTTAACCTGCTGTTCTAAAGAGATTTTTATAAAAGCAAACAAACAAGTTTTAAAATTTGCCCGGCTCCTAACTTCTGAAACCGTTGTCAAATCCAGTGCACTTTAAGTTTGGGACTTTGGGTCCGTTACTATTGTTAACATGGTTGAACCATGTATAGAAGTATCCAGCGTCTCATTTATTCTGGTAGTAAAAATAGTTATTTTGCATTGAAGGCGTGACCCTTGGACTTTTTATCTGTACCTGCCATAGAGACTAGTGATTACAAAGTAAATACAACTGATTGGGAGCAGTAGAGTATACAGGGAAACTCTGATAGCAATTAACCCCTTAAAACCCCAAGATACAGCCGAGACCATTAATCTGAAAATGTAAGAAATAAATGCTAGTACCATTTAGTGTTTTATGTCCCATCCTGTGCTTCAAAGCAGTCTGCACTTACTGTACAATTACTAAAGGGTATGGAAGAAAGCCCTTCAGATTCCGGTATGATTGATTGATGAGGAGACATCTGTTTGCACTTGTCCACTTGATAATGTGATTTTGCTTATGAGAACTTTGGTATATTAGACAGTTAATTTCAGTACCATGAACTTGTGTGTTCAGTTTAGTGTTCCTTTTTAAATGATTAACCACTAATTGCACACAAGTATGTTGTGAGAATTCTGCACATAGGACACCACGTTAGCTCTCTGGCTCGGGCGAGCATCATCATCATCATTTATTTATATAGCGCAAACATATTCCGTAGCGCTTTACAATTGGGGATTTATGTTGTGTTTTTTTTTTGTTTTTTTTTACATTATTGTGTTTGAATGCAGCAGATTGGCTAAGCATTAGTTTAGGTTGGCCGTTTGCTCCACCACTGATACAGTAACGCTGCATTAATTAATAATTGCTGATTGACTTTCCGTTCCTACAGCTGCCTATTATAACTACCTGACATCAGGTGTTTGACCCAGTCCTTGGTAGGGAGGAATCTGTGCTGTGTAAGTAAATACCTTTACCTGACAAGCACAGAGGTTCAAACATTACGGTGGTGGTTTTTCCTGCACACTCACTCTATGGTGCAAACAGCAGCAGGCGTTTCTATGAATGGATTCTTGATAGAAGTATGATAGCCCCAACCTGGTAGCTCTTCAGCTTCCTGTATACGCTAAAACCAATCATAGGTTTCATAGATGCAATAAAGGACTTTTCAGTCAGTAGTCCGTCACCAATGCCGTTTCCAAGACGCAACTGGTGTAAACAGCCTTCCAAATGTTGAACTAGGTGCCTATGTGTAAATATACATCTAATATGCTATAAGTACTAATCTATCCTGAACAACGTTTGCTGCAAATGGTTACAGGGAACAATTGTTGTGTTGTATTTTCCAGAATTATCAAAGCGCAGCTTAATCTTGCTACAATTCTGTTTAAGCTCTACAATTTGAAGGCTCTCCTAATTAAAGGGGAAAGATCTCCAATGACTACTGATAGCTGTAATTAATCTATTTTCTTTATTATTAACTGCAGAAGCAGAGAACAATTATAGAATTGTGTAATTGGCTACAATTTTTGTGCACACTCCCCCCAACAATTTTGAACACGTTGTCCCGTCATTATTTGTTGTTTTTTTTGTTTTTTTTTAATGGAGAATTTTATAGCAAGTGTCCCCAGTGTGTGTTTCTTTCAGGGGAGGGAAATGCTAATTTAGGGCAATAGTGTGCTGATATTTCTCTGGTTTGTTTTCTGTGAACTCTCCTTTAGCAGTCTGTGCAAAACCTGCAGAAGAATAGACAATTGTTATGTTTTCTACTGCAAAATTCCTGAAGCAACAATTGTTTCTTTCATTTGGTTCTGTAAAATGAAGGACAGCTAGCCCTCATTTCTGTTCCCGGAATAGGTCCTAATTTTTATTCCTATTTTTCTTTTAAGGAATATAAAATATTATTTGGAGATGTTTTGTAAAGGTGCTTTATTCAGGAGGATAGATTCATACTTTTGCAGTTGTGCTGCAAATACTAGTTTGTATCCAGCCTGGTAAGGGTAGAATTTACTGTGCAGCAAACTGCAGTTAGCAGCCCTAGTAGATACTTGGACCATCCTTTGTCTACCAGTCTCTGAGCTTCTTTTAGGGCTCATAATTTGAAGGGATATTTTATTTTCCCCTTCTAATGTTTTCCCAGAAGACTATAGTAGTGGTGGATACAAGGCAGTAGTGAGTGATATACCAGGGAAGCAATTTAGAGGGAATATAAGCTGTGGATGAACAATGAGTGAGAGGCAGTAAGATATACAATTTACATATGACAAATGTCTGAGATTTGTGGATTTTTATGTATCTTTTCATAAAATAAAATAATACTAAGAAATGTGATTACTCTAACATATTGAAGGCAGGTTCGACAACCAGCAAATTGGTTAAATATGACAAATTATGTTTACTTCGTTACATGTAGCTTGCTTTGTGTATGTGGTTACAGGCTTTGTAGTGCTATGTGCTCTGTGTGAAGGTTTCCTCTTCTGCACAGTGTGTGTAATGCTTGTGATCTGTGTTGTAGGGGTACAGCGCAGAAGGAGGAAGTACAGTTAATGGAAGAAAGGAAAAACCGAAAGAACGATAAGAAAAAGAAGGAAGCTGCCTCTAAAAAGGTAAGGAAATACTGTGGCCCATGTATTTTCCTGGTACACCTCGCACCGCTGTCTCTCTGCACCTAGCGGGACGTACCCGGTACTCCTCACAACACTGTGACACTGCTGTGTCTCTGCACCTACTGGGAGGTACCCGGTACTCCTCGCAGCACTGTCATACCGGTATGTCTCTGCTCCTGCAGGGATGTACCCGGTACCCCTCACAGCACTGTGACACTGCTGTGTGTCTGCACCTACTGGGAGGTACCCGGTACCCCTCGCAGCACTGTGACACTGCTGTGTGTCTCAAGCTACTGGGAGGTACCCGGTACCCCTCGCAGCACTGTGACACTGCTGTGTCTCTGCACCTATGTACCTACAGGGACATAAAGCCTGTGAGATTAAAACCTTTTATCATGTATAGATCTATATAATATAGTATTTTATTGCATATAGAATATTCCTTTTAGTTGTGTATTTCTCAGGACATTGTCTTGTCATTCTGTTTCGATATATTTCTGGATTCACTTTGTAAACCTCTTCCTATGGTATCTGTAATGTGAACTGTTCAATTACAATATTATTTATTTCTGTTTCAGGCCACTGAACAAAAAAACAAAGGTAGGTTCCCATATTGAAAACTGGTTACAATTTGTGGTATGCGAACTGTTGTTCCAGAGTTTTGTGTTGCTTCTTGGGCCGTCTACCTTGATGCGTTCCTCAAATTGTCTTTATTTTTTTAGTTTCATACTTTCTTTTGATTTCATAAAGTGTTAGGTTTCTCTTCAGAAGAAATGTTAAGCACCCCTTCATCTTAAACCTATATACTTACAGGTACTTTAAGGTCCATTTTAGTATAATACCATTTCCTCATGGAGGGGCAGAGCGCTTGGTGCGATCAGCCTTTTGTTATTGGAATGAACATTGCTGCTGCTTGGTAATGTCTCCGTGTATCGGAGTTTGAGAGTTGTTGTTTTGTTGCTGACCAGTTCTAAATAAATGTGTGTACAGGATGTTACTGCAATAATGTTTCCATTCAGATCCTGTAACTCAGGGCTCGTTCACATACGTGCTGGGAAAATCAGTAAAAACTCATGAAGGTGCGCTAGACTTAGTGAAGCCTTTTTAATGTGTTTAATAAACGTTGTGCATTTACCAATGCAATCTATTGCACTGATGGTGTGCATTAATGCATGAGTAATGGAGTTTGCAACAATGTAATGGTGGGAACGTGCCCGTAAAAAAACATTTATTTTTTATTTTTTAATGCTTTTCATCCGCTAACATCCTGAACGTGCCAGTTGCCAACGGATAAAGTAAATAAGCCTCAGTGCTTCGCCTGTGAGATTGGTAATATTAGGAAGCTGCTGAAAGATTTTTGCTTTCTAACCGAACACACACAATTGTTACATACAGTACTCGCCGTTACTAGATAGATACATGAGCGTCCACACATTCGGCTTCATACTCTGCAAATATATCCCGAGTCATTGACTTGGATCAATAATTTGTGTGGAGCAGTGTATGGTATCGCAATCCTATGTGTCTCACTTATCTGCATATTAATCATCATTTATATGTATGAACACCCCCCCCCCTCTCCTACTGAAAAATTCCCTCTCTCTCCTCCAGCTTCATTCTCTTACGTTATGCTGGCCATGTTTGCAGTGAGATTGGATAAACTCACTTGACGTTGCCACGTGTATGCTCCAAGAAATCAAGCGTATTGTGGTTATGTTTGCCCTGATTGTCGTCTGCATATGACCACAAGCTGCGCTGCGTGCTGATCTCTGCCAGCTGCACTACCAGGCCCTAGTGTGATTTGGTCCCAGATGAATCTGCCATCATTTGTGCCGGTAGAGGAGAAGCCCACCTTTTTTTTTTTTTTTTTTTTTTTTTTTTTATAACTTCAATAGTATTTTTATTAATTTTTCAGAATTATGAGGTACAGAAAGAAGAAAGGGATGGGGGGGGGGGGATAAGAAAAGGACACAAAAATAAAAAGGGGAAGGATTGAAGGGTACATAGTGGGGGGGAACACATTAAACAATTCTGCTGTTAAACCATATTGAACATATGAGGGGAGGAACCCAATAGGATCCCTTCCAATTCGTGAAAGTTACACTAGTTGAATGGTCACCAGGGAACTACTAATAGGAACATTGGGGAACTTCTCTAAGTGTAGGAGATGCAGGTAGTAAATCAGAGTCTATTCGATTTGGACGCGCTACCTCTCCGTCCGTAACATACACATGCCAGCTGAACCACTTCATTATCGGGGACGAGGTGGCAGTGGAGTAGGGCATCCCCTCTGTCTCCATTTCAAAGCTGAATTGCACCTTGGCCACTACTTTCGATATCGAGGGGATCTGTGGTGACTTCCAACCTTGAGCTAAGGAGGCCCTTGCGGAGATCAGAATATGGCTAAAGACATATTTAGCATGTGATGGAAACTGGGGGGGTAATGCTGCAGTAACGCGACCTCCGGGGTAGGGGAGAGATTTTGTCTAGTAACCTTATTAGCGAACTGGAAGATTTGTACCGAGAACGACTGTATATGGGGACAGTTCCAGAATATATGTATCAAGTCCCTGGTATATTGCACTGCAAGAAGCCCACCTTTTAAAAAAAAAAAAAAAAAAAAAAAGGCTGTGTGGCCTGCTCCAAGTGCCATGTATGCTGCATGGTAAATATACCACAGGCACATTATTGAGGAGCATGACCCCAGGCGCTATTAAAGTCCCCCTCGTCCTATTCCTTTAAGTAGCTTGAAGGCTGGATCAGATTGACAGGAAGGGTATGTCCAGCGATTGCCTGGAGTGGAGCAGGTAAGACCTCCGAGGCCCAGCTCTTCTAATAATTACCAGCACAGCTCCCTTTCCAGAACCCAGTTGTAGTAAATGTTCTGAGAGCCAGAAAGAGAAAAGGTAAAGGATTGCTGCTGTTCATTGTCAGTATTCATTCAATAACTATGTGGAAATGACATCAAAGTAAAATCAGTTGTGCTGTTTGTCGCATTGCACTAGATTTATTACATATTAGTACTTTGTGAGATGTTAGGTGACTGTTATGTCCCAGTATGGTAACACGCATTTGATATGTACCCTCCTTTTGACATGACTGTTCAGTGCTTACAGCATTATGTAAAACATGACCGGTCCTCTATAACGGACAGTTTTCTGCCATAGAAGCCCAGGATGCGTTGCCCTCTGCCCTTTTTCCCAGCCTAGTGAGCTGCCACATTGTGCCAGTTTTGTATTCCGCTTGTGAAATACAAAAACATGTTCTCATCAGACTTTTATATTTATGCAAGAAGTCTTCCAGTTTAGAGGATTCGTCTACTCTTGAAGTCTCCGCATACCTGGATTTGTTCTCCTTCTCAGGCTTTTTGGGTTTAATCTTGGGTGTCACATTATAAGTATAAGAGTGACCTCAGGAGATAACTCTATCCAGCAGGATCCATCACTTCCAGACTGGTGTCACCAGCACCTAATGAAGGCAACAGAGCAAAGAGGTTGGAGACAAATCAATATGTAATATTGTGGTTTGTCTTTTATTAATTAAAAAAACAAAAAAAAACAAAAAAAAAACAACTATTTTGGAGACTCTGCAAAAGATATGACCTATATGTTGCTATTAAGACTAGTTAACGTAAAACAATGAAATATAGTTTTCTGTGAAAATGACGTAAGGCTTCAAGGAGCAGACTTTTTTTTTTGCTAGCCTCCATTAAAGCTTCATCATATCCATGGCTTCCTGTTCATGCATTATTGTGATGTATTTAATGCTCGCACAAAGCAGGAAAATGCATCTGAAAAGGGAACCCATTGTCTCCAATGACTCCCCACATGCAGTATAATTCGGGAGCGTTGCGACTTTCTGAAACTTGCCTGCTCCATTTAATGGCATTAACACAAGTTAAACACATGGAGGCAGTGCCGTGACCTGCGTTCACCACGCAAACAGGAGCAAATCTGCAATTTAACCATCAGTTATTCATATAGCGCTACTAAGTCCGCAGCGCTGTACAGAGAACTCACTCACATCACTCGCTGCCCCATTGGAGCTTACAGTCTAAATTCACTAATTCCCTAACACACCCAATCAAAGATCAGATGTGTTTGCACATGACAATTCCAGCTTTTGTTGTTCAGAGCCAGCAGGTACTCAGTCTTAATATAGACGTGGCTTGTTATCTGTTAATGGTTGTATAAACCTGGAAGTATGTGCAAGTAATCATTGGGGCTTTTGCTGCAATTCAAAGCCAAAAATGTTTATCTGCCCGCCACACACACACACACTTCCTAAGCTGTGCAATATTGATTTGTAATAAAGACGACTTGTCAAATAAGTTTAAGTAAGTGTTGTTCAGTTTTCCATTATTTGGATTGTGTACATCCTAATTTTGCCATTGATAAGACCACTGCTAATATATTCTAAATATTATGAGTTTTCAAATATAGTATCTTGTCCTTTTTAATTCCCTCCCCCCCAAAAAAAATAAAATAATGGTAACGTTTGTTTACCTCATTTTGACCACATTTGCTGGTCATGGCCATTGAGACTGAGAAAGGGAAGGAACTGTAATAAACAACAAAACATGCAGCCACAACAAATACTGTTTTGTTAATGAAACCTTTTATACACACACTGCAGTTGGCTGTACTCGAAGGATATTTTTAGACCTACATTTAAATACACAATTTGATGATACTGTACCTTTTAAGTGTGTTTTAGCAAACTACGTATGTTTACAAAACAAAATGCAGTCAGTTTAGCAGACAGTACTGTAGGAGGGAATGAGAGCCACTGGGTGTAACTCAATGTAAGATTCTGGGCCTGATTCATTAAGGATCTTAAATGAAGAGTTATCTTATTTCAGGCTCCTGGACAAAACCATGTTACATTGCAAGTGGTGCAAATTAGTGTTCTGTTTTGCACATAAATTAAATACTGACTGTTTGTTTTTTCATGTACCACACAAATACTTGATAGCTTATTTGTACACTGAAATGTAAAGTTGATATTTGTGTGCTACATGAAAAAACAGTCAGTATTTAACTTATGTGCAAAACAGAATACTAATTTGCACCCCTTGCAATGTAACATGGTTTTGTCCAGGAGACTGAAATAAGATAACTCTTCATTTAAGATCCTTAATGAATCAGGCCCCCTGTGTCTGCATTTGCTCTCTTGGCGTATGAAATACAGAAAAGTATTGAAATGGTTAAATAGCTTGGTCGCCAATGCTGCTTCTTAAGTACCACTTACACCAGTGGTGGCATCATGTCATGTGCGGTTAGAGGATGTAAGTGTCACTCACTGTGCGTGGCTGTGGACAGGGGTAGGCTGGGCTGGGGCCCCAGGGCGGGTCCCATAGTGGGCTACCTTGGGCTGGGCCACCTGCATTTTACTTAATGGGCTGCTGAGTGCAGTTGCAGTCTGGACCACCCCCCCCCTACCCCCGGCTAAAATTTGCCAGGCCTTCCCTGGCTGTGGAAGGGTTAAATCCTCCCTGTGATCAAGTCCAGAGCTTGGCAGCGCTGACAGTGGCTGCCTGCAGTCGGGGGCAGCAGCGCTGGCTGCAGTCGGGGGCAGCTGCCTACAGACGGGGACAGCAGGGGGTTAATGGCTGGCATACATACACTATTTTCCAGAGCCTCTCGGCAGCCCTGGCTGCAGGGGGTTAATGGCTGGCATACATACAGTATTTTCCAAAACCTCTCGGCAGCCCTGGCTGCAGGGGGTTAATGCTTGACATACATACACTATTTTCCAGAGCCTCTCTGCAGCCCTGGCTGCAGGGGGTTAATGGCTGGCATACATACGGTATTTTCCAGAGCCTCTCGGCAGCCCTGGCTGCAGGGGGTTAATGGCTGACATGCATGCATACATACATACATGCATACATACACACATACATACACACACTATTTTCCAGAGCCTCTCGGCAGCCCTGGCTGCAGGGGGTTAATGGCTGACATACATGCACACATACATACATACATGCATACACACACACACATACATACATACATACATACATACATACATACATACATACATACATACATACATACACACACTATTTTCCAGAGCCTCTCGGCAGCCCTGGCTGCAGGGGGTTAATGCTTGACATACATACAGTATTTTCCAGAGCCTCTCGGCAGCCCTGGCTGCAGGGGGTTAATGGCTGACATACATGCATGCATGCATGCATACATACACACACACATACACACATACATACATACATACAGTATTTTCCAGAGCCTCTCGGCAGCCCTGGCTGCAGGGGGTTAATGGCTGACATACATGCATGCATGCATGCATACATACACACACACATACACACATACATACATACATACAGTATTTTCCAGAGCCTCTCGGCAGCCCTGGCTGCAGGGGGTTAATGGCTGACATACATACATGCATGCATGCATACACACACACACACACACACATACACACACACACACACATACTATTTTCCAGAGCCTCTCGGCAGCCCTGGCTGCAGGGGGTTAATGGCTGACATACATGCATACATATACACACACACACATACATACATACATACATACATACATACATACATACATACATACATACATACACTATTTTCCAGAGCCTCTCAGCTGCAGCCATTTTTTTTTCGCAGTGAAATTTGTAGCGCAGCAGATTACGTGTCAGCCTTCCAGCCAGACTTCCCCCTGTGTGCCCTTCACCATTCCTACACTGTCACCCCTTCCAGGAGCGTCACCTTATGGTGCAGTTTAATGTCTGCAGTCTGTTTCCGTTTTAAATACAGTCTTACACATCCCTGATGTAGCTGCCTGCTTGTACCCAGCAGTATTACTGTGCAGACAGCTGCCGTTATTTATTACAAGGGAGGGAGAATTTGTCCAAACGGGCCCCTCCGTCAGGAGGAGTTGGCAGACAGGGCTCTCACAGCAGTAAAATGACACCATGCTTCTCCTCCATTTTCTCATGAAATCTGCAGAGTGGGAAAGCAACAGGAGTTGGAAACGTCTTTCCTTGGACCGTGGCTACTTAGTGTCTTAGAGGCTTCCTTGTTGGATTTCCGTCAGGTTTGTGTCTGTACAGCCGCTGTTGTGTCTGTGGTTGTGGCTGCGCTGCCCTCTGGGCTGGAGTCCTGCATGGATGCTGAGCACGTAGACTGGTTTTTTTTTTTTTTCACTTTGCAAAAAGCATTGACGAGATGCAAACAAGATGCCAGTATGCAGGACGGCAGACTGCTAGCAATGTGTGTCGTGGGAGGGTGCTGTGAGTTGCCACTGTTTCCATATGAGTAATTCTATTAAGGGGTGTCCTTTTCTGTGTGTGGCTGTGGGATTATAAGGCTGTAGTTCTTAGCAGAGCACCGTCTTGGCTGCTGCTTGCACACAGTAATGTACTTTATCTCCTTCTTCCCGAACTTGCATAAAGTAAAGCACTATTGGTGCTGCGTGTGCCTATAACCAGAATGGTCACAGGGAAGAGCCTGTGTGTGGTGCATGTACTGAAGGGATTTTGCCTTCTGTCGGACACAGTGAACTGTTGGTGTCAGACATTCATGTATCCACGTTGATGAGTGAAACTGTTACTGTTTTGATTATATTGTTATTTGCAAACAGATAAACGGCTTCTAGGGATCTTTCAGTGCTGCAGAAGCTTTACATAAGTTTGCCGTGTACATGCCTGTCTGGTGACTCATAATTGGCTGGAAATGGAAACTCTATGGCTCAAATTAGCTGCAAGTCATTCAGTATATTCAGAGTTTAGTTGTTTACTGAAGTTGTCCTGCACATAACTTGGTACCTCCAATATTAAGTGTAAACGCTCAAAATGTTTTGCTAAATGTGGGTGTTGACTTTCCTTTAAAAGAGAGTTCATGTGCATAATGCTTAGAGGAATGTAAAATATCTAAGGATTGGGCTCTTAAAACTGTCTTCCCACAGCGCTCATTGTGTTGGTTGAATTATAGATCACATCCCTCTTTTAGCTGTCAGTTGGCGTGTGTACACGATGGCGTTAACTTTGTGTTTAAGATGAGTTTATAACACGGGTTAAGCGCATGTAAACAGATGTGAAAATGAAAACCAGTGCACTGTAAGCACTGAGATGCAGTTACGTATGTGTTTTGTCTTGTACAAGGTAAATTCCTCTTGTCGCAGATATATGTTGAATGCGTTTTATACGCTTTTTTTAACATGCGATAAATGCATTGCAACTGCCTTTGTGGGTGTAGAAGTCAGATTTCACATACTTTGCCATGGTAGCGTTACAGTTAAAAATGACTTTCTACAAAAAAAATAAATTTGTTTTGTAGATATTTGGTTAAACACGATGGTTCTTACGTATCTGAGAAATCTGTGTAGACATTACCGGGTGCAAATCTCCCTGTATTATAATTTCTGATGAGCTGACAGCCTCACTTGTTAATACTTGTAAATATGCAGAGAAATATCGTTTGTGCTGCTCAATTTTCATTGTATGTCTTACTGAATCTGTAGAAACACTATGCTAAATAAATGGGATATTGTTGGTGCCCTAATAGATCACACATCTAAAGAGATAATTTTAGGAATTTAGGGTCATTAATTGTTCGCTTTTCTTTGTACCAGACTGAATGTAAAGCGCTATGGACTATATACCGTAAATGTTAATTAATATTTGACTTGAAACGGTATATTAATGTATGTGGTTCTCTGCCATACGGTTTTATGAATGTAATGTTCTTGTATGTTTGTGATTTGTCTTTACCTTACTGACACCTCATTTGTTTAATCTGTAGTGAGCTGTGAAATAGTTACGGTGCTCAGTGGTGATTAGGAGAGGGCAGTGGCTATAGGCGCTGGTTGAACAGAATTCTGGGTAGCTCTGCCCCGGGGCCCCCGTCTCCAGTGTACGAGTGTTTGTGTAGTGCGGCCTCATTGTTTGCTGTCTGACTTGTGTGGCAGAGGCCGGGGAGATGGGCTGGATGCTGCACTGGTGTAGTGTTCTCTGGAATCCGCACTCAAATTTTTGACCGATATTACCTTGTGTATGGTCCATTCTCCATATTTATAGAATACGGCCAATTAATGACTAAAGTGTATCATTTCATGTCTAAATGAAGGTAGTCACGTGGATGTGATCTGATGATTTGACGCCATCTGACTTACTATTTGATTCTTCTTTTTCCAGGTCACTAATTATGTCAGGGAAATTGTTCTAAAGTGGGTATCCCCATTGTGTAATGTTTGTTTCTATTAGAACTGGCTTTATTTCAATACATTTTTTTTCCTACATTGAGAAATGTTTTTCTCCATTACTTCATTTATTGTATTACTGATTTTTTTTTTTTAGGTGCAGACTATTATTTACACAGTAATAAGTAGCGGTACTTATGATTGTATATAGTTATCAGTTGTGTAAGTGTATACTCGCAAACTCTAACGTAACTCCCCCTTTTGTTTTCCATGCAGTGCCAGATCAAATACTAAGCCAGCCTCAGCCTGTCAACGGAAGCATTGGTATTTTCACCGTAACCAGCATTCAGAATAATAATGCCAAGCGGCCCCCAGCACTCAGTCCGCAGCAGCAGCAACTGGTGTCTCGTTACCCGCCCCGTGAAGTACCACCGCGATTCCGACACCAGGACCAGAAGCCTCCTGTGAAGCGTGGGCAGCAGGTTCCCAGCATAGCAGCCAGCCTGGGTTTAGCCACTAAAGTATTAAACCAAGAGCCCGAAAGCAGCACTGTAGTGTGTCAGGAGCACACTGTGACCGAAAGTCAGCCAGGTAACGCAAGCACCAGGACTGTGTGTTGTGGGCTTCTTACAGTTATCTCTTATGTTAATAGGGAGAAACAAGCCTTGGCTGCAGAGCTGACACTAAGAGGGCAAATATTCCCGTGCAAAATAATGGGTCTTATGAGTCTTATTTGCGTGTATTTTGGTTCGTTGTATGGGCCCATACAGTGTACATAGCGCATTACAGTATAATACACAACCACGCTAGGAACAGTAAGAGCCATCGTTGGAATACGGAACAGGGTCCTCATTCTAATTTACCTCTCACTGAACTTTTCTCCCGATAGTTTCTTCTATGCATATGCCTTTATGTAACGCCTGCAACCCTGTTTTGTAGCTATTTCCTTTCACGGCTTCTTAACATCCTCACGTTTACAGGCAGCCCTTTCATTGATGAAATAAAATTATACAGAGAAGCCGCCACGCAGTGTGATTTTTGACTGTTTACTTTGGACGTTTCGGCTGACCGTTGTACCGTAATTATTATCCCATTCAGTCCTTTCAAACAGTGGCCCATATTGCCACGTATGTGGGTGCCCGTAGTCTCCCTGGCATTGTTGACACATGCAGCTTATGCTTGCATTAGGATCCGGTTGTTTGGCGGGTTGTAAAGAAATCTGCAATGTATTAAGCCTTTGTTTGCCCCCCTCACCAGGCTCCTGGACATACAGATCAGTGCTGTTGTGCCACTCATGCTGTCTGGGTACGACTAGTCTACTGCTCATGTGGCTAGGACCACTCTCTCAACAGTGACATTAGTCCTGGTGGGTGCTGCAGTGGGGGTTGGGCAGTGAATCCTATTAAGTCACCTGCTAGACTTAATAAGGGAAGGTATATGCACTTACCGATATCTGTAGTTATTACTGCTGGGATGTTTAAGATGAGTGTTGGATAGTCTGATTTACTTCTCTGTGTACTTGTGCACACAGCAGAGGCTATTTTCAGACTTGTTCACTAGGGACTATGGGATGGGGTGTAAAGTCCAATAATAGTGTCACTAATTCCTATCCTGGATCTGGTTCAGCCCACGGCGTTGGTACCTGCCATTGTTTGTAGGTGATGGGTGCACATGAACAGCGAAAACAAGTTTTGCCCCATCCATCCATCTGCTGGTGGCAGATTAGTGAGATTCCTGTTTGACTCCCAGACAGAAGAGTGCTTATGCCATTGTTTTATTAATACGCCTTCATCTTATTACATTTTATTAAAATCGGGCAAGTGTTAAATATGTGACAGAGGCTGTATTCGTTTACTTGTCTTAATTGGGGTGATAGTGTCTTCTGTTGGTCAGTAAGGTTATTTCAATCCTAATTGGTTGCAAATCTGAGAGTATTTGGGCCCAAAAAGACTGTCGATCCTGATTTGAAATCTGGAAGATGTTGTTCAGGATGTTTGGAAAATCATGTCACATTGTGGGAATAGTTAGTCCTGTCTGAGCGCTGAACGGCTGGACCTTCTCCCTCCTCTTTAGTATTAAAGTTACAGGTAACGAGGTACCTGTAAGTGGCTGAGCATTGTGAGGAACCAGCTACTGCATACAGGACTGTGACTTCCCCCTTCCCCAAACACCTCCCCCTTCTACCAGCGATATGAAATGTATGATTACTTCTGTGGGTAGCTTCCTCTTTTATTATAGTGGTGATATGTGCAAATGTAACCCCTATCTTGTAAGGGTCTTCCATGTAACCTCTGTATATAGCAGTTACCTGCCTACAGCTGTCTCGCTCCACTGATCCACAAGTCCGTTATCCTCCGATTTCAGCTGAGAAGTACAAATGGATCTTTGTTGTACTCTGCTCAAATCTAAAACGTGGCTGAGAGGGCCAAGGGGGGTTCCTGCGCCCACTGAATACAGGCACGTAAGTGCTATATACACTATTACTATAGGTTATATTTGCAAAATAGACCCTGTCTGTCAAAGTATAATCCTAATTTTGGCAGCCTTTTGTTTGCACCTATCCTACTGCTGTTTTAATTTTGAAAATGTCACCATAACTAATAACTATGTTCATGTTGCCCACTACTGCTTTAATTCAGTACACAAGATCGTTTGTGGCTTAAATTGGTTCTACAGTAGTTGTGCCATTTGGATTAAATGGCTAAAGAAATATATAACGTTTTGTTTTAATTTCTTGCTTTTCCATAGGCATGCCTCCCATTCGGGATTTGGTCAGCCACTCCCCTAATCAGCTAGGTGAATGTTTTTTGTGTTTTGTTTTTTTTAAAGCCTATTAAGTTTGTGCACATATATACATTTATATTTTTATTCATTTTTTTTTTTTTTTTAAGAACTTGTGGGTGAATTGCTGCTTGTTTGCAGGAGCTTCTTATATGTGCATTTTGTACAGCAGCTTTCCATGGCTTGTATACTGCTACTGATGTGCATGTTGTTGTTGTCCTATGACACTGCCCATTCCAGCCTGGCTTTATTGTGCTCTTAATTTAAGTATGTAATCCCCCTCCCCCACCCCCCAACTAATTGCTTGGGCACCTTGCATTGTAAACAGCACTCAGTAGCACCCCACAGGGCTTCTGCCACAGGAATAGAGGTAGTTTAAAGGTAACCCGTGGGACAGGGGACTTTTTATTTTCGCTACACTGTTTTATTTAAAAAAACCTAAACGGCAAATTGCATCTCCCAGGGGTTACTCTTGAAATAACACGCCCAGTGTGCTAATTGCAACATCGGCCCTCTATCTGCGTTCTTTACTGATCCCGAGCACCTCTATAAAATAGTCCCTGTCAGACTGGTGAGCAGTCCTCTGCAACCTCCTTGTGCATTGAAATACTATGACACTTGGCGCCAGACTGTGCCCGCTTGGCTGTCACGGCTGTTGCTAGCAGCCTTATCTGTGCTAGCAGCTGCATTTGTTGATCTGAAACTTGATCTTTCATCGGGACCCTTGTGAGTTACCATCACCTGGGAGCTGAGGCTTATAAACCTTTACCAGTTTAATCGGAGGAAAGTGGCAGGGGAAGCAGCAGGACTTAATTATACCTGCACACACCTGCGCGTACTCCCAGCACTTGTATTGCTTTGTGCGTGGGCTGATTGTTCAATCATAAGTCAGCAATCTATTGTGTCTTGGAAAACGCAGGGAGAAGTATAGGTAGAAACAAGGCCATTGGATGCCAGTCACATGACTGCTGTGCCCCGCCTCTTTTACTCTTCAGCAACTTCACATTATTTTCTAAGTTTATTTTGCAAAACCAATATACTGTCTACAGATAGGTAGTTCTTGGCCAACTATTCATTACTACAACTGGCGAATACCGATGGAATATCATCATCATTTATTTATATAGCGCCAGCACAGTCCGTAGCGCTTTACAATTGGGAACAACAAACACAGTAATAAAACAATACTGGGGAATACAGACAGAGAGGTAATAGGGCCGGGCACAAGCTTACAATCTATGGAATGGAACTAGATCTGGCTTATGTATGCCAAATGATTTGCCTTTAGTTACAAGGGATTGTTCTGTAAATCGTTTCTCTGTTCAGAAGTTCCCAGTTAGCTGCATACAGCCGTAGACAAGTCTCATAGAACCTTTGCGTCTAATTGTTGCAGACATACCTGGCATTCTATCTGCTAGTTAATCTAGGCTTTACAGCAAGTATCTTTAGTCTTTCAGTATATAGGAAAATACATTTGTTTATAAAACTCTGGCAGAGACGTTTTCGTGCTTCTTAGCCGGACATATCTAAAGGTCCTATTTACCATACAGTCCAAGTTGCCAAATACAGAAGAACTTCTAGTAGTGTTCACCAATATATGGAAGAGTTTCAGGAAATAATCAGACCTGAAGATATTTGAGATAATTGTGTTATTGTGGGAGACCATTTTACGCAATGACTACATTAATATAGGCAAACAGCAATTTTAGGCTAATATTGAGGCTAATCTAATGGGGGGAAAAAATAGCCTGTTCACTTTGCATAGAGAACTTTCAATGTATGGAAATATTTCCATGTAGTGAATATTACAAGATAGCCTTACTAGACTGTAAGCTCCATACGGTATTCTCTCTGGGATGTGCTGTTGTGAAGTGTGTGGGCATAGGACAACCTGCATACATCCGTGCGTGAGTTGTGGAAGACAGTGACCACTGTAGTGGTGTGATTATGTCACACTGTTGTGATATGAGAATGGGGATAGAAGCATGCAGGAAGCCAGGGACTGAGCGATAACGAATGGTCCCCCACAGGTTTTGCTCGGTGACGCTGGTTTTAGACCCAAACATAAACTGTCTGAGAAATCCTGTAAAAAAATAAATAAAAAAAAATCCCAAATTGCCCAACATTCATGATTAAAAATGGATTAAGCTGCCACTGAGTGGATGACGGAAAGACAGTAGTGAAATGTTGGCGTTCAGCCAGGATGTGAGGTTCGTAAGAAGGCATCTGGGAAGAGAAATATGTATTCACTCCTGGTCTTAAATGCAGAAAAGCATTGTTATGTTGTGTGTTTGTATCATCACTGATATGTAGACTTGGCGTTGGATCGTGTTATGACATTTTCCAGTATAGTTTCTAAGCATTGAATGTGCGTGTTCTGAAGGAAATGTTGGCTTTTGTGCAGTCTGACCTGTCTGTACAAGTCACGTTTGAGCTGTGCACACAGATCGTTTTTCATATTAGATGCCTGCACTTTGTGGCCAGGCATTTCCTCTTGAGGGGTTTATTGTTCAGTAGCTCAGTCTGCAGTGGGTACGAACTTAGACAGCACCTATAGTCCCTGAACTGTTGCAGGCAAATGTTTTCATGTAACCAAATCAGCCTGTCTAATGTATGAAGCTGCTCACAAGTAGTATCGTACAGATTGTTTACATTGGGCTAGTACCACTGCTGACCTATCTCTCCAAGTCTTTACTCTGCCGTCACATCCAGTATGTAGCTTGGGATGGGACAGCGCTGTGTGTTAATAGTCTGCTTGACATATATAAGAACTTAAGCTTTGTTTAAGGAGGAATTGTTGCACCAGTTGTACTATATAGGGCTTTTATTCGCCATCTGCATCTTTTACTAAACACTTTTCTGTGCTTTTCAGCCATGTGGTTAATTTCAGGTATAGTTGTTTGTTCTCGGGTTACAATTGTGTCCATTAGAGAGACTATAACAGAGCTCTGTCTTACCCTGAAGGCAGTGTACATAAACCAAGCCTGGTTATATAAACGCAAGGCTGAAAAGCACAGAGGCAAGGAAAGGTAGCGCAATGTGTATTGGTAGAAGTAGGGAGGGCATGTGCAATCTAGTTAGACATTTGAATGCAGAAACGCCCTTTAAGATTATCTAAATGGACATGAAAAGAATGTTTTGGCAAAAGTTGTGGTGCAGCTGCACACTAGTGCTGATCATAGTATAAAGTCCATTCACAGAATCTAGCACTGTTACAATGCATATACGTGTATGTAAAGAGATGTTTAGGTTGAAAGTACAGAAGCTATGTGGAGTTGTAAGAGGGAAGATAAAAGTTGTTGGACGTTAGTCCCTAGGCTGCTGTGTCTTAGTGCTGGGCACAGAAAGATATACACCATTAGAATTGTTTACAATTGCCTCATTTTTTTGTGCTTGTGAGTTAGTGCTGGGATTAGTCATGTGCCTGAAGTCTCCCATCCACTTAGTCCTGCGTCACTGCTGCTGTTTACAATACGGGGTTATTTTTACTCTATGATTTAGTGCTGCTGGAATCCGTGTTTTGTTACATGAATAGCTGGCGACTGCAGTTTAAGACCTGTTGCTAGGAGCTTTTTGGATGTTTTTTTAGGTATGCATTCAGACTTTCAGGATTGTTCCAGGGAAATGGAGTCTCTGCCTCCCTCCCCCTTCTTTCTCTTTATGGATTTAGAGAGGAGAGATAGGAAGTCACTTCACATCCCTCCATTCAGTGCCATGTTTTGTGCTCCTGGGTCCTTGTTTTCTCATAGGTGCGATGTATTAATGGCTGTGCGGGACATATATTTAAGATGAGTATCTGATATCTTAGAATGGTTGGATCATTTAAATACATTACTTGGTGTTGTTACTGCCTACCCTAATTTCCTATCAGAGGCGTGTTTTTAAAAATCTGAACACGACAAAGCTTTCACTAGCCATTCATTTAAATTTTTTAATGCAAAAATTGTGGCTGAAAGCTTATTTAGAAGAGGCCTGCGGAGTGCAAGGGGTTCTCCTCCTGTGGCTGCTTTTGCCTGATGAAATCTTTAGCAATTTCTCTTTATGAAAACCAGCTGTCTCTCCGCGTTTACAAATGTTAATCACCAGGCACTTGCACGTATGAGATCTATCGGTATGACCGTAGTAAGCTGTGAAGCTATGTGCACTTGTTTGTTCCTCATTTGATGTTGTGTACTTAATAAAAATAAGTAATGATGTATGTGGGGTGTTTTTTTAAATTGTTTTGTTTTCTGACTTTTTAAGTGAATCACTTACTTTGGTTAAAATGTTTTAACTCACCAGTGTCATCTGACTTACAATAATGCTTACTTATTGTGTTTAGTTCACTTGTTTGTTTATTTTGTGTTTGGTTTGTTTTTTGTTTTTTTTGGTTTGTTTTTGTTTTTTTACTTGCGTATTGCAGTGATTTGCAAATTATTGGCGGAAAATATTTTTCCCACAGAATTCTAGTTCTTTAATAAGAATAGTAACCTTTCCTGGGTCCCAGTCTGACATCTTTTGGATCCTAAGTGTGCACTGCCATTTTCTGAGCCCCATGAAATGAATGTTTGTAAACGGTCCGCGTGTCTAATTGGACGGCTGCCAGGGTGGTCCGTCCTGGGCTGACATAATTAATTAGATTACAACTTGGTATTATGTGGGCCCCAGTATAAATCCATAGTAATGATAACTGGGCACATTGGGATGTAAAATGTTCAGATTTGCTACAATTCCTGGGTAACTCACTTTTTTGTTTTGTTTTTTCTTCTCGTTTTGTCTCCCGCCCCCCAACAGAGCTCAATCACGGTAGTTTAGGATCTCACTATGAAAGTTCGCACTGGGGACCGGTCTCTTCCAATGGTGATTCAGGCACAAACTGGGATAAAGTTATTGTAGACGGCACAGACAAAGAAGCGTGGCCATCGATCACCGGAAGCAGCCCAGAGCTGGTATCAGAATGTATGGATATTGACTCTTCCCTGAACTCTGGGCTGGATAAAAGCCACGGAGCGCCATTTGGAAACACCGCAGGGGAAATGGATAACATAAGAAATGGCATTTTGCATAGTTCTCAAAGCAAAGTTTTGGTCGGCAGCAACAGCAATAATGCAGGCAATGGAAGTATTAATGGGCCATGGGGTGTAACTCATGGACCCATGATAAGCACATGCCAAGATGGCCCTGATGGCAAATCAGACACTAGGCACAACAGAAGTAATGCTTGGGGCACTGTCAATACTTCAGTGAACGGAGTTCTAAATCCAAGCACTTTGAACATAAACGGCAACCACGGAGCCTGGCCTGTTTTGGACAGCAATGGACATACCTTTAAAGGGTCTAATAATTCTGGCACAATAGTTCCAAGTAATACTATAGGTCAGGTGTCTAACAATCGGAGTATTAACCCTAAAGCGGGCAACTCTACGCCTGGCTCCTGGGGAAACATTCAGGAGAATGGAGAGTCTGAAGTCAACGGTACACGGAAGGCTTCTTATAGTGGACAACCTCAAAACCTTAACACTGAAATGACTGGACCAAATAACACTACTAACTTTATGACCTCTAGTTTACCAAACTCTGCTGGTTTAATGCAGACAAATGAACTGCCTAATTCTACAGGGCATGGGGCTTGGAGTGTGGGCATGAATCATTCTCCACTTCACACCCCTTCAGTTACAAATGGCACTTCCAATCCTCACGTTAGCAGCGTTGAGGAAACAAATGGCGGATCATATGGTACTACATGGGGTACCTCCGGCTCAAATTACTCCGGAGAAAAAAGTTCGGTCCCTAAAGGGCAAGCTAATGGCGACACTGTGAATGCGACAATAATGCAGCCGGGTATGAACGGGCCCAACGGCTCCAACGTTAAAATCAATGGGAATAAAGGAGGATTATGGGAGTCAGGGACTGTAAACTCCCAAAATATGCATTGGGGAGGTGGAAACGGAGGGACTAATGGTGGAAATCACAGAGGATGGGGAAACCCAGCACAAAGCACTGGCACTAATATATCAAATGGAGATTGGAACAAACTTTCTAATAATCAGCATTCCAATGATGGTGAGAACACCGAAAATGGCAGAAAAGCATCAAACACGTGGAAATCTGCCGAGGAAGAGAATGCGGGACAAAATCCAACAGGGTCTAGGAGCAATGAGTCAAGTAATGTATGGGCCAAAAGTACAGGTACCGGGGAAAGTGAAGGTAGCGTAGGTAGCACTGGAAGCCAGAGTGATCTCAGGCCTGTAGAGAAAAGGAAAATGGACCAACAAACATTACTCCAAAGTATTGTAAATAGAGGTGACCTGGACCCTCGGGTATTGTGCAACACTGGCTGGGGACAGACTCCAATTAGACAGAACACTGCCTGGGATATTAAAGCTGCTTCTTCTCGGAGCGACAGAGAGACTGACAATGGAACAGACGCTTGGGGCGGCTCTGTGACAAAGACTTCTAACTCAGGGGGATGGGTGGAGAAACCCAACCCTAAAAGCAACGATACCTCATCAGTATCTGGGTGGGGAGATCCAAAGCCTGCTACAGGGTGGGGTGATGCCAAAGGCTCAGTAAGCCAAGGGGATTGGGGGGATCAATTTGCTGCTACTACTGGAACGGTCAAGAGCAATCAAACATGGGGCAATGATAAAGAGGACAAATCCACTTGGAATGATGCACAAAAGGTCAAACAAGGGTGGGGGGGCCACAATAGTGATGGTTGGGGAGAAAATTCCAAGAGTAATCATTGGGGGGGCGCAACAAAGTCAAGTTCTGGCAGTGACAGCGACAAATCTGGATCTGGGTGGGGTGATAAGAGATCTGGTTGGGTTGAGCCACCTAAAGCAACCACAAACCAAGGATGGGTTGAGCTGGCGAAGCCGAACCAGCGAGGAGGAGAGGCCTCCAAATGTGGCCAAACTCAAATGGAGAATGAACATCTACAATCAAATAACTCATCGGAATGGGGCAAAAAGCCAGAGACCGGGTCATGGGGAGCACCGCCAGCCACCAATAAACCATCTGGTTGGTTAGGTGGACCACCGTCAACACCATTAAAAGAAGAGGAGTCAACTGGTTGGGAGGAACCCTCTCCAGAGTCCATTCGGCGCAAAATGGAAATAGATGATGGAACTGCAGTTTGGGGTGATCCCACTCAATACAAATACAAGAATGTCAACATGTGGGACAAAAACACATCTAATACGACTACCAGTGGGGCAGAACATCAAACTCAAGTGCATCATCAACCCCCACCTCCCCCCCCAAGTGCCGTGCCAAACAAGGAGAACAGCAATAGTGGCTCTGGTAAGTATCTATCAAACTGTGGTAGTGGAAGGCCTTAAACTAACAAGGGGGAGAGGGGTAGAGATGATAGCCAAATTTGTGCTCCCATAGAAGGCAATTGTCTAATGTTGACCGATTTGTATTAATATAATCTTAATGCCCAGTAGATAGTATTTCCTTTTAGTAGGTGTCAATCACCAGGTCCTTAGTAATTGCGATATACCATCTTATACTCGATCAGCTTATACTTGTAGTATAGTGATTGTTCATGTGTTGTCTTTACATAATATAGGTTGGGGTGAGACCTGGCCAGAGACACCGGCTCCACCTGTGGATAATGGTACCTCTGCGTGGGGTAAGCCTATGGAGACCGGAGGTGGCTGGGGGGATCAAAATGCGGAGGTGGCATCATCTGGTTGGAACCAGACTCCCGTTGGTCACCAGGCTTCTGGCAAACCCGGTAAGTACTACCTTTATCGAACGCCACAACCCTTCTTCAAATAATGTAAATGCAGAATGGCTGCTGTGCCCACTCTTATGCCTTTCCAAAACATCTGTCATTTCCATTCTTTTCAGGACCCAAATCTATGCAAGACAGTGGCTGGTGTGGAGATGAAATGGCCGGGACCGGGGGCCGCGGCAGTGGATGGGATGAAGACGATGTAGAAATAGGAATGTGGAACAGCAGTTCATCCCAGGACACCAACTGGCCGCCATATATGAAGAAAATGCCTCCAAAGGTTAGCCCAAAACATGACCTTCTGCATTGGTGTTGTCTTGTTGAATGGTTAACAGACCTTCCTGTAAGGTCACCTTCAGCTCAGGTTTTGTTTTTCAAGTAAGCAAACAGCGGACACTGACATTTCTTATGAGTTCTCAAATGACTTTTGTATTGTTTCCTCTTTGAAGCGCACACTTTAGTACAGTGGAACTCAAACCTTTTCAGTTCAAGGTACCCTTAGGGTCTCCATAATTATTTTCAAGGCACCTCTAAGCCAATATAATTACCAAGTAGTCTTGCTTTCCACCAGCCCTGGCCGCGGCACCCCTGTAAGATCGCCACGGCACACACTTTGGGAACCACTGCTTTAGTAGGTTCTTTTTTTTTTTTCCTTAGGGAAATATGAAGAATGGGAATAAACAGGAGGAGAGCTGGATGAACCCATTTATGAAGCAGTTCAATAACATGGGATTTTCAGTAAGTCACATACCAATTTCCAGTTTTTCCTTTTCTTTCATCTTACTTGCTGTTAGTAATCAAGTTTGTCCTATCTTTGCAGAGAGATTCCCCAGATGACCCCATGCAGAGCAATAAAATGGATCTTTCTGGAGGTTTGTGGAGATTCTGTGGGATGTTTACAGGTTTTATTGACATTTTGTCTTCTGCCAGTCCATCTAGAAAAGATGATCACTGAAACGACACGGTAGTCAGACACTGATGAAGGCGTCAGCACCTCTTTGAGCACAGAATCCTAAATCTTTATTAATAAACTGTAGAGTGAACACAAGTATGCAGTATCCAGTTAAAAACAACTTGTGGTATAAAGTGGAAAAATATTCAGGCATAATACAGGTCCCTACACTAGATGCCATATCTAATGAAAATTACATAAGTTAGCTCATCCATTGGTAGTTTTATTTTATTTATCTTTTTAAAACCACTTTTATTTTCATGCCAGTAAAGATAAACTGTGCTAGACATTGGAGTCTGATGGGAAAATATAATTGAAGAGAGAACCCAAATTTGGTTCATCGCTTCAATCCCGGACGGAGTTTCATGCCTATATATTTAGTTATCTTTCTTTCTTCTGCCTCAGTATATGACTGGTAATTGTTCACATGCACCAATGTCATTGTTACAGTTTTGGCGTTCTGAGCACAGAGCGGTAGGTTAATCTGTGTTACATTTGATGTGTGTACAACAGGGCTGTTGCAAGACAAGCGGATGGATCTGGAGAAATCCGGCCTTGGCATGGGGGATTACAGCCGGGTGGTTGGGAAAGGCCCTGGGCCTCGGCAGTTTTCTAAAGAGTCTTCCATGGATCACAATTCTTACTATGATAAGGTAGGTGCATGCATGTATTTGAGATTTATATCCGTCAAATCCCTTATACCACCACTAGAGGGCAGCTTCACTCTCCAGCATCTGACCATGACTAACCAGGCATGAGTAGGTTTTATTCTCTTACACTACTATTATCTCATATATAGGTACACTAGACTTTATTCTTGTTACTAAAAAATGGAAACAGAATGTGGTTGTAGAGATTGTCCTCTTTCTATTCTATAAAGTGTAATAAGTGTTTTGTGGCTGCCAATCAGATCCTAGGGAGGGATTTGTCCACAGCTGCTTCCCTCGGGGCAGACACAGGAAGCCCAGTCTTGTATATGCCCAGTAAAGCAGTAGCTAGCGCCGCAGGGTCCTATAAGTGGAGCCAGCAAGTTAATCAGTTTTCACAAACATATAATAAATACACGGCATAGACTTGCCTGCTAACCATTAAATAAAGCTTGGTATACTCTATAAGAGAGGAGGGGACTGTACTCTACACCTTTTAGAACCAGATTGTGCAATGAATAAGCTGCTGTAGTCATTACACTGGTATTGAACAAATCTGTTTTAAACTGAGGGCGAAAGATTTGTTGGTACCTGACTATAAGAGATAGGAAAGCAGTCACCTGTTCCTCTCATTTTATTGGCTTTGGTAGAACAGCGCATGTTCAAGAATGATGGTTAACAGAGTACTCCTTGTACTCAAAAAGATAATAAGGAAGATATATTACAAATGTGTGTTTGGAATTCATAACTGCCTGTATCTGTGGGCTTGTAGCTTGCATAGACTATTCTAGGTTTGCTCTTTAGATAATTTAATGGTACTTACAGTGGATGTCGCTGTCATTTGACCTGTTTACCTTGCACTAACCAGCACTGTTTTCTGCCTCTTTCCCTGCTGCCGTCATGGTGATTTCTTCCGCTTTTGCCCGGGATCCTGAAATCATTTTGTTTCTACATCCTTCTGTTCTGATCCGCACATCCGTATCCTAATGCACCACTCATCAGGATGTAGCAGAAGAGACACACAATCTGCAGTATATTGCCAATCAGAACATGAAGCTTCCCCCTCATAATAGTGCACTACCTACTCAATCCCACGCTTCTTACTCGGGGCTGGCAATGCCAAACAACAGTTCTGTCAGACAGGTGAGTCTGCCAGGCTGCATTTCACAGAGGCATTCCCAAATCTTAATGGCTGTGCTAGGCAGTGTTACCAGCCAGTACAAGGTTGAGAATCAAGCCAATAAGACTTGTTACTAGATATTGAATCTCTACTTTATTCTGTATATAGATTTATAAGGCTCCATAGTGCCGGACAGTGGGGAAGACAGAGCATACATAAAGAGACCCCCCCCTCCCTGCCATCGAGAGAGCTTACATTCTGTGGGGGGTGGGGGGAGGGCTATGGGGGGGGGGGGGAGGGCTATGTTTATCTACAGCTCTTGTATATTTGTATTCTTGGCTTGCTTGACCTCTCTTGCTAGTGGTAACATAAAAGGCACTAGATAGAGAAACCTCTTTCAGTGGAGGAGACTCGTGTTGGTCTAGTCCCTTTTACTGCGGTTACCTCTGTATAGGGCACAGCTTTGTCCCGGGTCACCACCACTTGTCTCCTTGTCACTCTGTTTGTGGTTGTGGTGTTTGGCTGCTGCTGCTAAGGGTATCTGTTTTCTAGTACAATGCGCTTATTGAACATTTCTTTTTGTTTTCACTTCTATCCTAAAAATGTTTTCTTTGTGGTTTTGAATAATTCTGTAACAGTCTCAGCAGCAGAGGCTTCAGAGGTGTCCAGTAGTAGTGTATATACTTGTACAGTTATTAATATATATTAATCATGTAATGTAATGGTCCTTATATAATTCATTTTGATTTATTGTTAAAACAACGTTTGGATACTAATTTTTATGGTTTGTTTCCTGCCTCTGATCCCCAGTGTGCTGAGTGTAAAGGGGAGCACAGTACAGGGGTTATGTAAAGCGGGAAAATTCCCTTTTAAAGATGATGGAAATGTTGTAATGATGTCGCCAATAAACAGTTACCATTTCTCTGCACAGAATGGCAATCCCAATATGTATGGAGTTGGCAACGCTGCACAAGCTCGGGGGGCACAGCATCCTCAAGCCCTCAACTCATCTCAGCCTAATCTCCGTGCGCAAGTGCCTCCTAATATTATGCCCCCTCAGGTATGTCTGAGTACTGCAGCTGCAAGACGTTGCATGCATCAAATGCTGCAGTGCTACGTTGTTGTACATTTGTTTATAGGCCGACATAAGAGCACTGTTGGTGTCCTGTAACTTTAGTTGTCCGTGTAGTTCTATGTTCTGTGTACCAATCCTTTTCATTCTTTGCCTGGTTATGTTTTAGTCTTTTCTTTTTATTATGTCAGAGAGGTCCTGTAAGCGGTAATTAACAGCACAGATGTGTGTTTTTTTTATGTTTGTTTTTTTTTTTTTTTTTTTAATTCACCCCACTGAAAGCATTAGTACTAAACAAGTCTCTTAAAGTTTTTTATAACCATTTAGAAATTTTAGTCGAACTCCTAGGGGGGAATTGACCGCCTCGCTAAAACTATTACCATTATTACGGTAGTTTTAACCCGGCTTTCTGCTCGCATCAAAAAGCCAGCGTTAGAACTACCGTAATAACAGTAATTATGTGCACTTTTATGCACAGGCTACGTTACTGTTAACAGTAACGCGGCCATCTGAATACCCCCCCCCTAGTATTCGGCCCTCTCCCAATCCCTTTCCTTCACTGCTGGAAAATATGGCAGATCCATGGTTGTGTTGCTGAAAATCTGATGGGTTCAATTGTTGTGGGGGGGGGGGGGGGGGGGGGTGTTTATCCATGAGTAATGTCAGCAACATATCATCCATTGGGTAGTGGATACATTGCTTTTACTTTGTGCAATATAAAGGGAATAAAATCCCTTGTCCCATCTTATCATTCACCTCTTCTGCGGTGGTGTAATGCAGAACGGCAGACTACTCATGAAGTATAGACTTAGTAAGTTAGTAGAGATTGTTAGGTGATTAAATACAAATCTAACATAGAAGCTACTTGTTACGCTTTAAAACAATGTAGTATTTAGCTGTAAATCCTATAAAACATGTCCTGTGACGTGGACCATGAGCTGTATACACTGTGATGTTATGGTTGTGTAACATGACTTCTGGCAGACATTTATTCTGTGTATAATGTTTCCTTTATCAGGTCCCTCCTTCCTTATTGAAGTATCCGCCTAACAGCGGGGGCCTGAATTCCCTGTTCGGCCCCCAGCAAGTCGCCATGTTGAGTCAACTCTCCCAACTAAATCAGCTTTCACAGCTCTCTCAGATCTCCCAGCTACAAGTAAGTGGTTTAGAAGGATTTCCAAGCCCTGACAATGATACGTACCATCCTTTTGTTACATGTAATTATCATGGACGGCCATAGGGCTAATGCAGACTGTTGCCCTTCCTGAAAACTGGAATTGGCCTTCAATATTGACTGCGAGTCTGAGACCTGATTGCTGTATACATAACATTTAATAGGAGGTTTCTATTATATGCGTATATATCTCAATATCTATATACATCAGTGTGTGTCATTAGTAAGTCTCCTGGGCTTGTTGGGCAATTCAAGACTGGTCCACATCACCCCTTTTGCGCTGCGTTATTAGATGGCATGATGCTAGATGGTAATAACTTTATTATATTGCTATCTGGCCTGTCACTCTGTAAAGTGTGCTTAAACAATGTCCTTTTCCTCTTTCCCCCACTCGGCCATATACCCACGTACACCCGCCATAGAGATTTGTGCAGCCGGATGCAAAGTCTCTATGTGCAGTTACATTATAACTTCAAGAAAACATCCCTGTTTATCTGTACTGTTTTATCCCTGTACTGGAATATCTATAGCTTGCTAAATTATTGTGCTGATTGGCTAAATGTAGATTTGTGAAGGACAGCGGAAAAGTGTAATTTGTTTTTCTCGTTGCTCATTTACCTGTATAAAGGCCATAAATTAAATTAAAAAAAAAAATAATTATTCCAGTTAAGAGAGTCATGGGAATGTTCAGAAACCCCCCATAAATCTGTTTGGATCAACGTAAGAAAAATATTTACCAGTTAAATGTAATCCTCTCCAAACCCTAAAACTTGGTTTTGTCATAAAGAGTTATTGGGTGGTAAAATTCCACTGTCAGCATGACATAGTAGTGTTACGCAGTACTTTACTGAGACTTGGCTCCAGTTAGAAATTTGATGGCAAAAAAAGGTAGTTCCCCTTTTAAACCTGGAGCTTCATTTCCAATGTAACAAGCTATGACGCCTTATTGATTTTATTTACTCTTTGTACAGGAGATTCAGGGTTTGTTAATGCACGTGTGATGCTGGTGCATGCACTTGTTTTAACACTTGAAAACATTTGTATATTTTAAAATACATTATTGTTAGTGGAGCTTGTTCACGCCTGTACAGAAGGAAGCCCAGCTGGGGGTGTGAAAGATTAGACACTGCAGTTTTCATCAGTTAACAAATGTTCTTGTGCAGTTAATTGGGGTCCTCATAAAAAACAAACAAACAAAACCCTGTGGGGTTTTTAAAATGCCCTTTTTTGGAAACCTAAAACTCGTTGCTGTAAATGAGCCTGTAGAGTTGGCCCATGTGGCATTGCAATTATTTTTGTTGTGTTTTGTTTTTAAATAAAATCTTCTGTTACAGCGGTTATTGGCTCAGCAGCAGCAGCAACAACAACAACAACAGCAGCAGCAACAGCAGCAGAAAGTGCAGAACCAAAGGGGAACAATGCCCCCAGGGGGGCGCCAGCAGCAGGAACAGCAGGTATGTAAATATGATGTTTTGACACAGCTGCTTTTTTTTTTTTTCAGGATCTGTGTAATAAAAGCACGTGCTTAAACATATTATGATCGCTTATGGCTTTCAGCTTGACAACTAGGTATTTAATGGTACCCAGTTGCAGACCCGTCCCTTGCACAGTCTATGGCTCTACCTGCCAGGGGGGTTTGAATTTCTTCACTGCTGACTACCAGTAGCTTTTTAGTGTGTGTACATCTCCATTAAGTGTTTGTACATACATGTCTGTGTCTCTTTCTGAAATTCAACATCTGTGGGAACATCAGAAACATACAGAGAGAATTTTTCTCATGTACAGCAGCCCTGCTTGGACATTTCTCATCAGTGAGCACAGAAAGGGGACTAAGTGAAATGTTTTCTGTCAAATCAGATGTTACTAAATCCTGACTGACAGGGTGCAGTAACATTTACTCACGTCATAGTCTGTAATAATGTTTTGTTTTAGTAAAAACAAGAAATAAGTAATTATGCACTAATATCTTCATAGATGCCTATTTAGGCTGTGGTCTGTAGGGATCATTTCTACATGCATTAACAAAATTACAATTTCAAAAGAATGTGTAGAGTTTTGGTCCAAAACTGTCTTATATATCTCTGAAATAGAGATGGTGTATCATGACAACAATACTGTGCAGACTCTCTCCTCTCTCTCTCTCTTGGGTTCTGCCTACATGTTGTCATGATACACCATCTCCCTCTCTACTGGGTTCCATCTACATGTTGTCATGATATACTATTCTCTCTCTCTTGTTCTGCCTATATGTTGTCGTCATTCTCTCTCTCCCCGCCTATATGTTGTCATAATACACCATCTCTCTCTCTTGTTCTGTCTATGTTGTCATGATGCACAATCTCTCTCTCGTTCCGTTTATGTTGTCATGATGCACAATCTCTCTCTGGTTTCGTCTACACGATGTCATGATGCACCGTCTCTCACTCGGATTCTGTCTTCGTGTTGTCATGATGCACCGTCTTTCTCTTGGGTTCTGTCTTCGTGTTGTCATGATACACAGTCTCTGCTCTCTTTTAGGCCCGGTCCCTCAGCATGCAGCAGCAGCAGTCCCGCCAGCTTGACCCCAGTCTCATGATGAAGCAAGCTATGCCTCCTTCCCAACAAGGAATGCTTCACCAGCCCCCTATGAAGTCCTACCTGGATAATGTTATGCCTCACTCAACCCCAGAACTTCCAAAAGTTCCTTCACCCATCAATGCTTTCAATGGCTATTCATTAGGTGGGTTATTCTCGAAATTCTACTGCTTTTACACTGTTGTTTGTAATAGATCTGTTCATTAAGTTACTTGCTGTAACCAAGTTATTTTTTTCTTCTGTTTGTTTGTAGGCCTGAACTCAAACTTGAATGTAAATATGGAACTTGGGGGTATGAAGGAACCGCAGTCCCGCCTGAGGAAATGGACTACAGTAGACAGCATGTCTCCTAATACTTCGCTGGAGCAGAATTCCAGTAAACATGGTAATACACATCCTCCGGCGATGGGGTTTATTTTATGCCACAGGTTGAAAATTGTCTTTAGCAGGTCAAAGAAAAACCTGAAAAGTGTATTGGCTGTTACAGTGGTTGTCGTCACATCAGCCACAGGTTATCTTCCGCTTAAGGCTGTTTTTATAAATGCACCATCGCAAATATTTAAATAACTTTATTTAAACTTGGACACTATAGAGGCATCCATTCTGTGTGCTGAAACTCCTAATGATGTATCCTGTCCATTCACTATAGGGACTAGGGTCACTGGTTCCACCCACAAAATGACTGCCTCCACTGTGTGTCTCTACCAGCTCCGCTCATTAGCGTTGAGACTTATTGGATGGTTATAATGCTCCTCATCACAGGCTAACCCTCGCGCCCATCCCACAGCTTTTGGCTGCAAAATAATATCATTAGCGTTGTTATGCTACTAAAACAAGTTAAAGCGTTCAATATGTTTACCTTTTATGGAGTATTTGCTCTTTGGAAATGAGAAGTAAAAATATGAATGAACATAAGTATACAAGGTTTGATCTGTATACAGCAGTGCAAATCATGCTGGGCTGAGTCTTACTACAATCTAATGGGACATTTTGCTGTCTGGGCAGGTGCTATTTCAAGTGGCTTCAGGCTTGACGATTCTCCATTTGGTTCTTACGACTTTATGAACAGCAGTAACTCTCCATCCAGCCCTCCGGGATCTATAGGGGACGGCTGGTCCAGTGCCAAATCGCCAAATGGCTCCAGCAGTGTCAACTGGCCACCAGGTGAGATGTTGTCCTCTTGTGACGCCAGTCATGTTCACGGAAGTCTGCGGCAGATTCGGAGTCGTTTGTCCATCTGTTATGTTCCATGTTATCTCTAATTCACTCTTCACTTTTTCTTTTAATTTACAATAGGTGGGTTCATTGCATGTTCTAGGGATTGCCCATGCTTTTATAGACTTCTGTGGACCCCCTTGGGAAGCAGTTCTAGATTAGAACAGGTTCTCTCACGTACACTCTATAGGGTAGCTGTATTTTCTGAAAACTTTGAACGTGCGCTAACCACATTTCAATGGCCAGTGTGTACGTAGCCTAAAGAAAGGCGTAGGCCGTTAATTACCTCGTATATCTGTGACATGGGGGAGGATTATCCTACAGCTGGTGTCTTCTCCCCATCTCTCCTGTCTAAATGTATGCCAACATCTCCGATGTTTTGTTCCAGAATTTCGTCCTGGTGAGCCATGGAAAGGATATCCAAACATTGACCCAGAAACTGACCCGTATGTTACTCCTGGCAGTGTCATCAATAATATGTCAATTAATACTGTGCGGGGTGTGGAGCACCTCAGGGACAGAAACAGTGGTAAATAAACCCCCCACCACCACCGCACTTCCCAGTCTACGGCTGGCACAGGGACCTCTGTCTGTGGCCTACACTGAACTTCTGCTTGTTCCTTCTCAGGGTCATCCTCATCTTTGAACACCGCGCTGCCTTCAAATAGTGCCTGGTCATCCATTCGTGCCTCCAACTACAATGTTTCCCACAGCAGTACCGCACAAAGCACTTCAGGTACACAATGTCACACTGAGTGGATGTACACCGCTCAGGCAGTCTGTGAGTTACTAGGATCTAACATCAGTCTGTGATGTCACTGGTAACGCCATAGGCTGTGTCCTCATGAATATAAGTTTAGCCTACAAATTGCTCCTTCCGCAGATGATTTTAAAGAGGAAGTAAAATCAGTATTCATTATTAATATATGTCAAAAGGTGTGTGTTTACTGGAATGATATAACTGAAAGGGTTATCCTAAACTGAATGTCCACTATGCTTTCACCCCTCTAATTTGTAACTATTTGCTAGATACTCTTCAATAGGGTGTGTCTAACACTTATGTAGCCTCTGAAACCAGTGCTTTAAGTGCTCTGTCTACAGCCGTTGTGCCAACATCAGCTGCTCTGTTCAGGCCAGACATAGACACAAGCCTGCATACACCCACCCAGCCCTCGGATGATGGCATAAGCTGCAGCATAGGTCAAGGGATTAGATACACATTATTAGAGTGTATCTAGCAAACCGAGAAAGAGAGGGCTTCTATTGTCACACACAACACCTTTAAAACAAAAGTTCACATATATAGACTTGGCTCTTAAAATATAGATTTTTTTTTTTATTTATTTTTTTAAAAAATAATGTATATTTTCCACTAAAACCTTTACATTACATTTTACAGTTAGAAACAGTGATCCCAAACCAACATGGTCTCCTGGTTCTGTCAATAACACCTCCCTGGCACATGAGCTGTGGAAAGTCCCTTTGCCATCTAAAAACATCAGTGCTCCGTCCAGGCCTCCCCCAGGGCTTACCGGTCAGAAGCCGCCTTTATCCGCCTGGGATAACAGCTCCCTGCGCCTAGGTAGCGGGTGGGGATCTTCTGACTCCAGATACACGCCAGGTAAGAACTTGCTTGGGAAATGATGTTGACATTGCATTGCTGCAAATAAAGCCGATTTATTTTCCTGTGCTGCCTCCTGGTGGTGAACTCGGGCACGTCTGACCTGTAAACATCCTGTCCAGTAGCAACATTATTTGCCCTGCTTCTTTTTTTTTTTTTTATTCCTTATTAAAACAATTTTGTGAAATGCACAGATATCCCTCTGTGCTGTCAGAGAATGAGCAGTAGAATGAATCATTCTGAGCACAAGTATCCACACTGTATATATATTCATTATATCTTGTCCAGTCCTCTGCTTTATCACTGGACCTGTGTCATTGTGACGTCTCTGCACCAGGTAGATGGGCATGGCTTGCTGCTGTCTACACACGATCCTACCTGTAAGAACACCTTTCCAGTACTGCTCTGGTGACATCTTCCTATTGCTGAATAGTGAGATAAAGGGATAGATGTGTAAAGACACGTGTTCTCTGTACTATTAGAACATGCAATGGATGACTGCCGGTTATGTGTTACCTACACTGTGCTCACAGGAAAGTGAATACAGCTTACAGGGGTTAGGCAGAGAGCGGAGGCTGGGGCTGGGAGAGGTTTGGGTCCTTGTATGCCGGATGTCTCCAGATTAATAGTTCCCATCACTTTAGGATATTGAGCAACGGTTACAAGTTGCATTTGTGGTACCGCATACCTGGCTGTGTCTGTAATGGTATAGCTCAGTGTTGGCTAACCTGTGACCCTCCAGGTCTTGTGAAACTACAAGTCCCAGCATGCTTTGCCAATATACAACAGCTTATTGCTGGAAGGGTATACTGGGACTTGTAGTTTCATAACACCTGGAGGGTCACAGGTTAGCCAACACTGGTGTAGCTGCCACTTAGAGTATAGGAGTAATGGTCATGTCTCCACGTACAATTCATTTAAGGATGTGTGACACCATGGTATTTTATAGCTAAGGCACAAGAGCGCCTTCAGATTAAGTGATACCTCATATCCTTAGTGCTTGCTTAAACCATGATTGTGTAGTGTTTGTAGCTGAACATACATGTTAGCATGTGAGTGATATGCGGTTCTGTCATATACATGAATGTCCATGCTGTTGTATTGTAATGGAGATATTTACACCCTATGGTGTCCAGTTACTAATACCGCTCTGGTCGGTTTCAGGTTCCACTTGGAGTGAAAACAGCTCAGGGAGAATAACGAATTGGCTAGTTCTGAAAAACCTAACACCTCAGGTGAGTGACGTCTTGTGATCGGCGTTTACTATACTCTGTTGTGTAAGAGATCCCTGTACTCACCGGTATCTGTCCGCAGATTGACGGCTCCACCCTGCGTACTCTGTGCATGCAGCACGGGCCTCTGATTACATTCCACCTGAACCTGCCACATGGTACTGCTCTGGTCCGTTACAGTTCCAAGGAAGAGGTAGTAAAGGCACAAAAGTCTCTGCACATGTAAGTAGTGTCCTCTCACCGTGTGCCGGATACAGGAGAATAAGCAATTGCAAAGCTGTTCTTGTAGCCGGCTGAATAGAGCCAAACCCCTTTTCTAGATTTGGGTTGTAGGTTGTAGTGACAGTGCTGGTATATAGATGCTGTCGACAGAGGTGTAGCCGGCGGGTATTCTGCCATTATGTGATATTTGAATGATAAACGAGTGCACTGTAGACAAAAAAATCCATCTTAATAACGGTGTTTTTGCTGTTCCCCGACAGGTGTGTTTTAGGGAACACTACTATCCTTGCCGAGTTCGCCAGTGAAGAGGAGATCAGTCGTTTCTTTGCACAAGGCCAGTCTATGACCCCTTCCCCTGGCTGGCAGTCCCTGGGCTCCGGCCACAACCGGCTAGGGTCCTTGGATAGCCCCCACAGCATCTCTAACCGCGGAGATATCAATCAATGGAACAGCCCCGGCCCTTCCGGCTCTGGAGATCTTCATGGCACTTCTCTTTGGGGCACCCCAAATTATTCCACAAGCCTATGGGGGAACCCAAGCAGTGAGAGCCGTGGTTTTAGCAGTCCATCGCCCGTCGGCTCTTTCCTTCCTGTTGATCACTTAAACGGAGAGCCTATGTAGCTTAGTCACATGACCTCGGATGATTGTTACTGGTCAGCCGCTGGCTGGACTATTGGTGTGAAACTGCAGTCTGCTCTTCTGCACACTTCCCATTGTTTTATTCTTTTTTTTTTTTTCTTTTTTTTTATTTTAGCCCAAAACATATCAGTTTGAAATACTTGAATCATGCAGGCCAATATTATAATGTGAAATAGAAAAAAAATAATCTATATTTACACTTCCACATTAGTGCTATTCATATTATAACTGCGTATAATGAGCTGTTCGTTGGTTTTGAATTCCAGTTTTATATTTTCCAGTGTCCCTCCCCCCAACCCCGCTCTGTATGTCCGAGCTAGTACACCCACCCGCCCGTCGTTTTCCCTTGTTGCACTGAACGGTGCGTCGCCCTTTGTTTTTATTTTGTAATTATCAGAAACAGCTAAAGTGTAACTGTTTACTCTAGTGTGTACTTAAGAAATCAAAACATAAGTGATTTAATGCTTGTTATTTCTAAGATGCCTTGATTATACCTACCTTTATTATGGTATTACAAAGTTTTTAACTGCCTTCCAGCTTCATAATTTGAAGCTCAGTGACTCCTTGCAGAGCAACGCGTCCACTGACGTCTTCAGCGCTGAAGGGGGTTAAAGTGAACTGACGGTTGAAACTTTTAAAATAAATAATAATAAAAAAAAAAACACAAAAAAAAGCAGAAAAAGTGTTGCACCAGGTTTTCATGGCCAAAACCTAATAGAATTTCGCTCTATGGTTTTAATAAAAAATATATACATTTAAAAAAAAATTAAAAAAATAAAATGTAAAAAAAAATAAATTTAAATATATAAAAAAAAAAAAGTGGCCACAGCTGTGACATATGCCCTACATGTGCCAGTAGGGGGCAGCACTTTCAGAGGCTTTGCGTTTTCTTTTAGAGGTGCCTTACTAGGGACCTCTTGTTTACATTATTTTTTTTCTGTTGGGAGGGGTCGTTGTTCGGTGGGTGGGGTGGGATTTTTATTTTTATTTTTTTCCTGCAAATTAAATGTTTACTCTTCCATCAGTTTAAAAATGTGTAAAAGAAAAAAAAAAAAAAAAGAAAAATTGTGCTGAGGACGCTTTTATCTCTGGGAGTCAAACAGTGTTTGGTCATGTGTCTTTGTATTTTTTATTTTTTTTTGTTTGATTTTTTTTGTGTGATTTCTGAATTCTTAATGACAATGGGGAAAACACCGTGGCTCTCAGGAATAATAATACGATAGGTAGCCCTTCCCTTCTCCCCAGTATCAAACAAAAGAAAAAATAAATACTAGTAAAAATGCAACTTGTTATTTTTAGCACTAACAGTGCTTATTTCTCAAAGACTTCTTCTCTGCCAAAAAATCCCCCACCCCCTCTCTAAAGCTTTCTAAAGCCAAGAAAAGAGAACATTTTTGCTTTGATGCTGTGTCTTTTTAGTGAGTAGTCTTGAGATTTTTGCTGATAATGACAATATAGTTTATTTTGTTTAAGTGGTTGTCTTCGCTTTGTGACAGTTTCATTAATGTTCTGCAATGTCTTTT